>NW_028181727.1:0-4000 GCF_963514085.1 Chelon labrosus | reverse complement strand
AAACGTCCGAGCAAACTTCCAAACAGGCGTTATTCGAATAAACTGTTCACATATTCGGGATCTACACGATTACTTTCTCGCATGAAAAAATATTAAAACTTAAGTAAGTGATCTATTAACAGCTATAGAGCGGGAATTAAAACAGTGCGGCTAGTCACCCTCAAATGTAACAGAGTCGTAATTTGGGTGCATGCAAAACGACAACTGTGACCGGAGTGTCGATATTTACCCGACCGCTGGGGTCGCTTAACTTTGACACGTAACACGAGGTCGTAATTCGCCGCTTGTACATACTCGACCCGTGGTCGTTTTTTCGAGGACAGTCACGAAATGTAACACACATGGATGTCCGATCTACGATCTACGATTCATGATCCAGGAAAACAGTCACAGAAAGTGCACCCATCAACCACAAGGGAGTGCTACAGGATTGGAAGAATCCGTCCTGAAATCCCCAGAGCAAGCCTGAAGGCAACAGTGGCAAGAAAAATGCCCTTTTAACAGGAAGAAACCTTGAGCAGAACCCAGCTCATATGGAGGGACCCATCTGCCTAAGGCCAGCCGGGTACAGACAGAAGAAAGAGAGAAGAGAACAGCAGGAGAAATGAGATAAACATACATCTGTCATAGATACATGTATTTGACTAAAGCGTACATGTGGAATCTTATGATACAAACTGATGATGTTACATGACAGTTTGAAAATGTAAGAGGAATCATAGGCAGGTTGGAGAATTGTTCATTCAGGTAGGAGTGGACACCATTACTGTAGCCAAAGTAAACATGCTGCTAAATGAAAAACACGACCAGTTTCAGGCGCAGTCAGTATTTACAGGTTTACATTAAAAAATATATTACCCCATTTTAATTAGCATAAAATTTGATATGCTGGCTCCATCCCGAGTAATGAAGATTCATTATGTAGCACCCCCTAAAGGGGCAATATCATCAAATCTAAATTTACACAATATTTCGAAAGTCAAAATTATGGAAAGTCTCATAGAATTTGAAGGTTGTCTGGCTAAGTTACAGTGAAGTTCATTCATTCATCCATTCATTTTCTATACACGCTTATTCCTGTTAAGGGACACAGACAACCATTCACACTCACACCTACGGCCAACTTAGAATCACCAATGAACCTAATGAGCATGTCTTTGGATGGTGGGAGGAAGCTGGAGTACCTGGAGAGAACCCACGCAGACAGGAGAACATGCAAACTCCACACAGAAAGGCCCAGCCGGCCCATAGATTCGAACCCGGGACCTTCTCGCTGTGAGGCATCAGTGCTAACCACCTCACCACTGTTCTGAGAGAGAATTTCTTATTTTTTATTTTTAATTAGTAATTTTTTATTACTTACTTCAAAGTCAGAAGTTTACATACATTTCCTTAGTATTTGGTAAACAAGGAAGCAGTGTGTTTGAGGTGTAGCCTTAAAATACATCCACAGGTGTGCCTCCAATTAACTCAAATGTTGTCTGTTAACCTATCAGAAGCTTCCAAGCCATGACATCATCATCAGGGCTTTCCTTCATTGTTTAAAGACATAGTAATCTTTGTGTATGTAAACTTCTGGTGCGCACGAGATACTTTCTCGTGCTCACTAGAAACGTTTCATTTTTTTTTTTTTCCCCCATGTCCCTTTAGGGGCTCCGTAGATTTAACTTCACACAGTGAGGAAAAAATGTTTATGTGTCTTTTAACCCAGTGTATGTAAACATCTTTCAACTGTATGTACACATATACAAGAAATTTGTTCTTGGGGATGAAACCAGTGACCTCAAGGCCCAATAACTGCTTCTCTAACTTCTAGCCCACTGCTCCCCCACATAGCAGATATATTTGTAAAGCAATACAATAAAATTCCAAATGTGCATATTACCATTATATTCACCAAATAAATAATCATTTGTTTTCATTGGATGTGTCAGGTACTCTACAGCCTATGCTGAATCAGACAACACAGATCATGACACAGACAGAGAAGAGCAAGAAACTGAACCAGACTCTGAGGAAGAGGAGGACAGGAGCTGTATCACAGTTGTTACAGTCCAGGAAGACTTCCAAGAAGAGGTTGGGGAGAGGGTGCTGGAAGAGGAGAATGAGGACGAGAAGGAATATGATGAGGGGCAGTTGGTGACTGAAGTTCCCAGTGGGGAGATGGCCCTCCTCCTGGCTCAGAGTGATATCCTTCACACAGGAGATGCCAGTTTAAAAGCACAAGGCTTTTGACTGCTGCTGGACAACAGAGCACGGGTGAGTAACAGGACTTTCACTCACTGGTCATGATAGGAAGTTTGTGTTGAAACTGTTGAAACTTATCAGTAAATCATTTTAGCATCTTATACCTGCGCCTTGAGCCAGACACTGAACCCCCAGTTATTCTCAGTGCTTGGCACTGGTGTGTGAATGTGTGTGTGCTTGTGTGAGTGAATGGGTAGATGTGTCACTGTGACTATAAAGCACTTTTGAGTACCGATAGGTAGAAAAGTGCTTTATAAAAACGAGACAGTTTACCATTTACCATTTTCAGCAGTCATCAAAAAGGCATTGATTCCGATTAATCTAAAGTTACAGCAGACTTTTCTTTCTGGTCATTATCAGAGGCGGTCCTGGCTAGATTTATGCCCTGGGCGAACCATCGTCTTCT
Organism: Chelon labrosus; assembly: GCF_963514085.1. Classification (NCBI taxonomy): domain Eukaryota; kingdom Metazoa; phylum Chordata; class Actinopteri; order Mugiliformes; family Mugilidae; genus Chelon; species Chelon labrosus. Next base: position 1,347 of record NW_028181727.1, on the reverse strand, counting down.
GTGGCTAATAGCAACATATTAGCAAGAGGCTAATAAATAGCCTATAGCCTACTGTCACTCATAGAAATCTGCATACCTTTATCTTTTGCCCATTTCTCCTCCTATTCTTTTCTTCTTTTTCTGAACTGGGAACCTGATGGCTTCTTTGGTCTTTTACTTTGATACATGATGAAGACTCGACATCATTAAATCATCTTTTGCATTACCTTTTGCCAACACCGTCCATTCGCCCGTCAATCAACCGGAGCACGTGAGTCACGTAGATGACTGCACATATTTTTCTACATAACCCAATTAATTCCATGTAGGTATGGTCTATGTTAATTTTAGGAATGAAATACAATTTATTTGGGAGCAGTTTGTGTTGTGTGGCCTGGGATCAGTCTATCCCTCGCCCCCCTCCTCCTTGCCTCTTCTGACACACACACAACCTGTATGACTCTCAGCAGCAAGTTGACGTGACAATGAGGGCGCCCCAGCGCCCACTCCACTAATTTGACATGGAAATGAGGGGTAGTTTAGAAAACTGGTGAGTTTTGTTTTGAGTTTTTTTTTTTTTTTTTCAATCTATGTGAGGGCGCTCGTGCGCCCTCACAGAGGTCGCCCACATTGCCCATAGCAAAAACCGGCCCTGTGTGTGAGCGGTCTCACTTGAGAGTCCTGTTATGTAGTTACAGCACGCTGGGACCACTGTTCGTCCCAGCCATACAGTCTGTGGTACCAGCCAGCCCAGGTAGCTGGTAGCTAATATCATTTGGTGCTAGCGCCCACTGGTGGTATGTAGCTACGGAGGCACACAGACAAATCTCCACACGCATTTGCAAATCGCTGCGCGTATTTGCAGATCTGCCGCAGCAGAAGTGTAGCAAAAGTCACGTGTAAGAACACATCCAATGGAGAGGCCAGATATTTACAGATCACACATTTACAGATCTGTCTACGAATACAGATCAATGTACGCATTTGCGGATTTTTGTTTTAACACATTTGCAAATCTCGTTACACACACAGATTTTTTTTTTTTAACACATTTGCAAATCTAGTTACACACACACAGATTGAAATACACATTAGCAGATAGTTTTGCTACAATAATGGCCGTATACGATCTATGCACATGCCTACAGTTATAAAGGAAAATACCCTCCAATACCCCTCGTGCTACCCTTGTGTATAATCGCTTCATCGGGGGGGGGGGGTCCCGGATGTCCCTCTATCGTGCGTGTCCGCTGGTGTCCACTGGTGGGCACTGTGTGTGTGTGTCCCAGTGTCCCAGTGTTTCGGGGGGGGGGGACAAGTCAGTCCCCGGAAGTGACGGGGTCCGGGAGACCCCACCTTTTTCTTTCT
>NW_028181728.1:0-18000 GCF_963514085.1 Chelon labrosus | reverse complement strand
TGTGAACCAGTCAACTTATTTTACCTTTACAGACCAGTGGATTAGCTTAATGCAATGTTAGCTTTTGCCCACCGTCTAGCAACGGCACAGTCACCTACATGACACACACATTACAAACAGGGCAGCTTTTGCTTAAGGGAAAGGTTCGCCCAGTGTTTCCACACAGCAGACACGTTCACGTTGGGTTTTGGTTTGAAAACAAGCCCAAAAGGTAGGGTTTGGCTATGTGTCAGACAAAATTACTGGATTAGGACATCCCTATTTGAAGGTGTAATTTTCAAAAAGAAATGCCTGGACCTGAGTGTCAGGAGGAGAATAAAGTGGAGGTGAATGAAGAGTCAAAAAAGAAAAAGACAGAGAAGAACACTTACCACTGTATGAAGACAAGCAGAGTTTGGGAGCAGACAGAAAGATAAAGGGTAGAATACAGAAATAAGGAGATGATGAGAGGAACTGTGACAGACAGGTGTTGATGATGATATCAGTAGGAGGGCAGACACCCTCTAGCCCTTTGTCTGATTGAGGCCAAGAAGTTGGGGCGACATCGCCTGAGACTGACTGAGGGCTGGCATTTACCCAAATAGCCTTATGATCGCCATGTCCTGCTGCATTCTGTGTGTGAGTTTCCTTCTTACCAGTGAGAGAAACGCTGGCTCGAGTGCTAGAAAGTCTCCAGACATGCCAAGGTGTAAAAGACGTAGAGGTCACACTAGGATCTAACTTTTACTAGATAATTAATCCATTTAATTCTTGGATTTATCTGTGAAGTGAGGTTAAACTTTTATTTTAAGTTTATAAGAACTCCTTATGCTGCTGTAGCTATAACTGGAGATGCTTTGGACTGAACCCAATATCTCATAGATGCAAAGTATTCTCTTTACCTCCAAGCTATTGTGGATCGCCACCTAGGGAGCGTGCATATTTTACCACTTTGAAAACGGCGGGTGTGCAGCATGACAAAATTTGACTGAAGGCGTTTCCACCCCACGTTGGACCCGTAGACATGAGGCTGTCACCGTAGTGTCTTCAACTATAACGAATCACTGCACGCAGAATTAAATATGCAACCTTTGTGTCCTGTAGAAGTCTTTCCTTCCTTGTTGTGAACAATGATTACGTCCCACAAAGACATTTCCACTTGTCAGGGAGGAGGGTTGTGGAAATAAATACGCACTAGTACTTTAATGAAAGCTAATAAATGTACGTGTCCTTGATTACACAGTCGGTGGCAGAGAAAATCACAGACCTTGAGGATGAGCTCGCTGAAAGTAAGCAGCTGAAAATACGATGGATGAATTGGATCCTCTATAAGTTCTGCATGCCAAATGATGCTGCTGCCAGCTTTAGCAGTTTAATACCTTTCTCCCTCCTGACAAGAGGAATATGAACTCTTCTCCAGCTCTCCAAGTCCCTCCATCTGCTGCTGCTGCTGTTGTGAATTCACTACAAAGAGCGTGTGCATGTGCCTGTTTAATCTGTTGCACACAGACCCAGCCACAGTTTCCATTCAAGCTCGCTGTTATTTTTTATTTTTTTTCCTAAACATGAATCACACTGCAATGCAGCTTCTCCACACGAGCCTTGATTTGCTGGGGACACAGGCGCCAGTCCTGCGAGTCCTTTAGGAGCAAGATGTGTCACTGTGTCACTTTTTGCAAAGTCATCCTCGGCGGTGGAGGGCACACACTGTGACAGACAGCCGCGCTCGCACACAGACACGCTCGCAAGCAAATACCGTCTGGAGCAGCTACAGTGACAGATTACTACTGTCTCATTTGAACACCTGGGCCTTTGTTACCTGGGCTGCATCTCTCTCTGAGCCTGTTTAAACACAAACAATGTGACAGAATAGGGAGTAAGCTGGAAGAGGATTTGCTCCCTCAATTTTATTTGCAATATCAACATCACCAGTTTAAATTATCCTGCCTATCTTGTGGGGATTTATCGTGATGGGTTATGGATTTTCTTTTTATTGTCATGTGTCTTATTTTGGAACCGACAAAGCACATTAATTACGACATGCCCTTGCCTCTCTCATGTAAATGCGCCATATTCGATGGCATATAAACAACACTAAAAGAATACAAAGCACATAAACATAGACAGATTCACATACACATAGTAAAACAATGCTAAAGTCCATTAGCTTATAAAAATACTAATGAAAACATACAAAAAACATCCTGATATTTAATTTAATTTCAGTACAGTTCAATCATTCATTCATTCATCTTCTATAACCGCTTGTCCTGTGAAGGGTCACGGGCGTCTGCTGGACCCTGTCCCAGCTGTCATTGGGCGAGAGACGGGGTACACCCTGGACAGGTTGCCAGTCTATCACAGGGCTTTATTTCCATCCAGTGTTGTATTAATTTTTCACCAAGATCTTGTATTAATGATGATAGGAGAGTCTGACCACGGCATAAAGCCTTCTCCAGCACATCCCAAAGATTCTCAATGGGGTTAAGGTCTGGACTCTGTGGTGGCCAATCCATGTGTGAAAATGATGTCTCACGCTCCCTGAACCACTCTTTCACAATTTGAGCCCCATGAATCCTGGCTTTGTCATCTTGGAATATGCCCGTGAACATCAGGGAAGAAAAAATCCATTGATGTAATAACCTGGTCATTTTTATTCAGGTAGTCAGCTGACCTCATTCTTTGGACACATAATGGTGCTGAACCTAGACCTGAGCAACTGCAGCAACCCCAGATCACAGCATCTTTTCCACAACCATGAGAAGCTACTCATTGCATTAGTTGGGGTTAAATAACTTGTTGCCAGCTGAAAGATAATCACCCATGCAGTAATTATCCAATAGGAGGCTCATACCCATTTGCTTAGTGAAATCCAGGTGGTGACTTTTTTCTTTTTTTTTTTTTTGGCCAGGCAGTGTATAATAAGACAGCCTAGAAGTAAATCTCTGTCTGAATGGTGTAAATATCAGTGAACTGCAGTGAGAGTTTGCACATGAATGACTTCCCTCAAAAATAGACTTTTCCACTTATACATTTGGGAATAGAAAACAACAACCATCCAAACCTTACAAACTGTTTGCAGTCAGAGCATTTCCATTGTTTTTGATGTATATTTTTCTTCAAAGAGTTGGCTTGATAAACCAAGTGCTTTTAAGCTCCTGCAACATAATTTAATATGACGCCTTTCCCTTTTATAAAAATATGTTATTTTAATGTGTTAAGGAAAACCTTTTCTTCATAGGTTGTCTTTACCAGACAATAATCTAAACCAGGACTTCCTTTCCCTCAAGGAGAAGAAGATGGAGATGCTGGGGATTGAACCCAGGACCTCATACATGCAAAGCACGCGCTCTACCACTGAGCTACATCCCCAATAAATTTAAGGAAATAGCAGAGAATTAACAAGCATTATGATAATATATGTTTCCATTCCATCGATGAGAGTGTGAATGGTTGTCTGTCTCTCTGTGTTAGCCCTGTGATAGACTGGAGACCTGTCCAGGGTGTACCCCGCCTCTCGCCCAATGACAGCTGGCCCAATGACCTGTCACCCAAGTTGGCTGCAATGAAAGGGAGTAACAGATACTGTACGTACTGGTAGATGTGCTCACCGTTTATCTGTTGGGTCCCTCTTTTACCTCACAGTCGCAATTTGCGTCACATTAAAGCGTAGTCTCATAAAAATCCGTGTGATGCATGATTCTCCATCCTCCCTGTAAATCCTTTTCAAATGGCTGACAAAAAAACAACTTATCATCGCACTCTGACAAATACCCATTCACACAGTTTTTCACATCACCTCTCAGCTTTGTTGAGGAATTCATTTGATGCAAATACCAGGTCTGCAAATCCTGCTCAAAACGGAAAAACAGCCATTTCGTCCACACATATTTAGTCCCTAAATCTAGTCTTTGTTCTTTTCCAACACCTTCCACGGAGTGTTTTTTAGAGATAATGGAGTTTGTGTATTATCCCATTATTGATCTCTCCTCCCTCCATCCACCCACCAGTCTCACATCAATAACCTCCTTTATTGCCGTAGCTTGGAGGTAAACATTGTTTTCTCATGCACACGCAACAACAAAAACAGGATTCACAAAGAGTGTGCTATTCCAAGGGCTTCACGAATGTGTTGCACGAGGAGTAAACAGATCTTTGTCTGCATTTTGGACGGAAACTAGTGCCATGCTCAGCCTGAAGATGAAGTTAAAGGTGGAGATGCTGGGGATTGAACCCAGGACCTCATACATGCGAAGCATGCGCTCTACCACTGAGCTACATCCCCTTGTTTCTCAGCATCTAATGTCACAAAGAGCTGAGCAGGCTCCTTTAAATAACAATAGAGGAAGTATTCTTACTAAAATTTAAATAGCTTACCCCAGTTTCTTATCATTGTAAATCCATAGGTAATAAAGATGTTGTGTGCTTCCTGACAGGTGAATTAAAAGTCAACAAGTGAACAGGGATGCAAATTATAATCAGTAGATGTATATGTGGCTGTGAAACTGTAACAGCGAGCTTTAAAACATAATTTTTAAATTAAATCAATTCATAAATATAGTTTCAGATAAAGAGAATTAAATCTGCTTTCTGTGTCTTGTTTGCCTAAAGCTTACGGTCTAAAAGCAGACTCATATCTTGGACGAGTAGCTCTTTCGAACTGACACTCAATCAGCAATTCAGGGATCCGCCTCTCAGCATAAAAGGATTACAGCCCATTATATCTCCCTAATCCTCCGCCGTTTACTTGCCATCTCTCTTCCTTTTCTTCCTTTTCACTCTTCTCAAACCACGGCGTTATAGCTCAGTGTTTTGGCCTCCAGATTTTTGCTTTCTTTTGCCGCATTATCTTAGAGATAAGTAGCTTTTACAAGAGACAGATGACAGTTGTTGTGGTTAAAACTGAAATAACATAGATTACTCTATGTGTGTGTGTGAGAGTGAATGTCCCTGTTTTTTGGAGGTTGTGTTCTTTTTTATTTTGTGTGTTGAAACATTGCACACTCTCACATGTCTCCCATGTGCCTTTGTGGAGTATAAATATGTCTCCAAATGGTGACTCATGACTTTCTCTCTTTGATATGTATATGTGTGTGGGCCTCCCCGATATAATTTTCATTTATCATTATTTTTATCATACCCTGCTTCACGCAATCTGCCTCGTTTCATCAAAGCGTAAAAGGGATATGACAGGACTTTTACCTCTTTCCTTCTCTTCTCTCTCCAGCAACTTAATTACGTTCTCCTCCTCCGCTGCCTCCCTTTTCCTCTTTGGCTATGGCTCTTTTTAGGGGTAGAAAGAAACGTAATTCTCTGCTCTATTTTGTCTGTCTCTCCTCCCTCGTACTTTGCAGACTTTCTGTGAAGTATCCAATTTCCTCCTTCCCTTTCCTTTTATATCCGTGCTTTATCTCCCTTGTATAACCAAAGATTTATGATGCATTATCCCAGATTTATTGTACTCTTCAGCTTAACCGAGCTGTGGTTTTTCAAAACGTGGGTCTCTTTAGATTAAAACTGAACTTGCATAACAGTCTGTAGCTGTGTAATGTAGATAATTTGCCCCAGTTTCTCTTAAAAAAATGCACAAAATCAACATAAAACAAATATTTGCGCATTGTAAAATCACAAAATATCATTCAGTAAGCATGACTAAACAATATGAATAGTGAATGGAGTATGTCTTCGCTCTTAACAATCTACATCAAGTCACATTTGGGTACAGCACCAAGTTGCCAAGCTTGTGGGTGTTCCGTATTGTGTAATGTGAACCGTTACACTGCCTGGAGTCTGTGCTGTTTGCCTTTTTTATCTCTGTGACTGCCACCCCGAATAAGTGATGCTCTTTTTGTTTAAAAGTGTTTTTTTTATCCCTTCTCCTTATTTGCCTCCTTCAGAACACCTAAGCCATTCCCATACCCCACACAGTTGCACTAGGATCAGCAAGCATCCCGCAAATCCATTTTGAGTCGGAAGTATAATGAATGTGAACATTTATATCCCTTGAGAGTAGGATTATAATCCAGTGGCCCGCAGCCAAGAATTATGAAAGGGTAGGGCAAGTCTTCTTCCTGAGGCCTCACAATGAGTCATATTTCTTGTATTGCATCGCTATAATGATGTGAAACTTTATCTGTCCCTAGAGGCAACTGCTCTTCTTACTAGGCCTCCTCTCCACAAGAAGTTAAGACTTACAGAGCAGTGAAAAAATGTCTTGATAGAATGAATGCCAGGAACGAGTGCTTGGAACTGTACTTGTATTAACTGTAGTCGTCTGGATAGTGTCCCTGCACACTGGCCCCAAATAAGGAAGCTCTGAGAGAGTTTCTGAGGTGTGGGAAGCTGTGTTTTGTTACCCTCAGACAGACGACAACCAAGCAAGGAGGACCAAGGTTAAGAAGGTGTTCAAGGACCTTGTGGCCACTCTAGCAGAACTCCAGAAGTCCTCAGCAGAGACAGTCAATCAGAAATCACCAATCCAGGGTGTGTGGTGTACAAAGTCACAGGTTGTATGGGTGCAAGAAAATACGTGGATGAATAGATGGTCCTCAAAGAAAGCTTTCTCCAGAGTGCAGGCAGCCTTTTAATAGGACAATGCACGCAGCCACGAGCATTACTTCAAGACATGTCTACGACTGTAACTGAGTGACCCAGCCAAAGCCCAGACTTTGGGTACAGACCAGACCAACATCAAAGAGCTACCACCAACAAAGACCAAGTGCAAGGTCACCTGAGTCTGGACGAAAAAGTTACGCTTAGCAAACTGCAAAGACTTTGGCCAGCGGCACATATGTTCTGCGCCTGTGTGAAAGGAAATATCTCTTCCAGGATGCCACCACTAGCCAACAGGACTTCAGCTAGGGCCACACCACCACAACTAGGGCCACAGAGGCTCACGGACGGCCCGACATCAGAAAATGAAAACCGCTGACGTGGTGTGTTTTGGACCTTAAACTCAACAGTCTATCTGTGGAGAGATCTGAAGATGGCGGTCCACACATACATCCTGGAGTTCCATGGAAATTAAGGGGAACGGCCAGGTACAATGGACTAAAATGTTCAATACCAAGTGTTCAAAGTTTATAAAGACTTACCCGAGATAACTTGAAGCCGTAACCTCTACCAGAGCAGTTCTGTGAAGGAGTGGAGTGTTTGAATTTTGTGGAAACTGAGATTTTTGATTAATTTGCAAAAACAGTGCAAATAAGACCAAATCCACATTCATCTTCTATAACCGCTTGTTCCTGTTAAGGGTCGCGGGGTCTGCTGGAGCCTATCCCTGCTGTCATCGGGCTAGAGGCAGGGGTACACCCTGGACAGGTCGCCAGTCTATCGCAGGGAGACAGACAACCATTCACACCTACAGCCAATTTAGAATCACCAATTAACCTAACAAGCATGTCTTTGGAAGGTGGGAGGAAGCCGGAGTACCCGGAGAAAACCAACGCAGACACAGGACAACATTCAAACTCCACACAGAGGGGACCCAGTCGGCCCCATGGATTTGAGCTCGGGACCTTATCGCTGTGAGGCATCAGTGCTAACCACCGCGCCACTGTGCCGCCCCGCAAAATCCACAGTCTGTGCCAAAATGTATTCCAAACGCGACGGATGCAGAGCTGACAAATTACTTCACCACTGTGTTTGAAATGTTTAACAACTTCAGACACTAGTTTTCTGTAAAGTTCTCAGTTTTTGTTAATATCTTGAAAACACTGTCTGGCTTTAATTCATTTCAAAATTCTTGAGAATCAAAAACAAATTTGTAAGAATTTACTCAGGCACGAAATTTGTGAAACGTGCAGTTCACCAGAGAACTCAGCCGCTGTGGGACGACAATAAACACCATTCCTACATTTTTGTGTAATTGGTTCTGTTAAAAACAAGTCTTTCCACCAGACTTTTCCTCCTGCACTTCTATTACAACCACACACCTGCAGTCTCTCAACCCAAGGTCATTTTCTCCCTCTCTGTCTGTTTCTCTCTGTCTCTCTCGTTCACTTTTCCGTCACAGTCAGCGCTCCAGTTTAGTGTGTTGTGGTTAAAAGTGCACAGAGGTGCTCAGGAGGAAACCCCACCCATACCCCTTGATATAATCGCGCACAAAGAACTGCAGCTACTGCAAAAAAAACAAAAATCATACAGCACACGCTCAGACAATTTAGGCGGAAAATGGGGACTGAAAGAAAACAATAATGATTTGAATTATTTGTCGCGTGACACGCTTGTCACTACGCCACACACAGTGCCAAGGTCAGGCTGTTCGCACCTCCGAATTAGCCGAGCAGCAGGTGGCCATACAGATGGAGACTGGCGTCGCCGTTCACACCAGGATATGGAAGCTATTAGTCCCACACGGAGCCTGGCTGGTTGCTCTGCGTCGTGCACAAACTAAAGCGTGATGTTTTCTTTATCTTTCTTTAGAGCACCCTCTTACTTTGCCTGTCTCTACATATTTTACTGATGTTTTTCATCAGAAGACCGTGAGACAGTAACGCTGCCTGATACATTCATGACGGAAAACTTAAAACAAAGGGATTCAGATGTTTTTCTGCAGCTGTGGTTGGCATGTTATATATTTTGGCTGCCAAAACAAACTGATTCTGTAATTGCTATTTGTTAGTAGAGTGCACAGAACAACAGATGGTTGGTTAGGGGGTTGGCAAGAGAGCGAGCTGAGATAAAAGTAAAACTAAGAAATGGTTCCTCAGTGATTCACAGCTATTAAACAGCCAGACAGTGTTGTTGCACCCTCTCCTCTCCTTCCTCTGCATACCTGCCCTGCTCCATCAGTCATATCACCCCTCTGCTCTCAGCACTCCCGGGATCAGAGGATGAAGAGCGCGTTTCTGGTCCTGAAAGTCAGAAGTATTGGGGTGGAAAATTGAAGGCAAAGTCAAGGATCCTTTGGTCTTTTCTTGTGGCGCTCCGTGGGTTTTCTTTTGTCCATGACCTGTGAATGTGAAAGACATTCGCTATATGGCTTAATGCATTTAAACTCGCTTAGCTGCAATAGTTATTTCAGTGCAAAATTTTATTTCAGAATCTGTTCTATTTGCCTTCACAAGCACCAATATTAGCCCAACCTAATGTCACTTCTCTAAATGCGCACTCTCTCTTCCTCTTTTCACTCTTTTTGCTTTTGTTTCTGACAGTTCTTTTGTTTCTTACTTCTCCCCCTATTTTATCTTTCTAGCTGGTCTTCAACCACATGTTGGTGAAAGAGCAAAATTGCTGCCTCGCCTCTTCCTCATTTCTCTCGCCTTCCCTTCAAGTTTGAGGGGTTTGTTATTCGCTATCACCTCTGCAATCTCTCCTCTCCTCTCAGCTCCCCTCTACGCCGTCTTTTTCAGGTTTGCTCTGCCACTCATCATATTTCCTCACCGCCGCCGCTCGCACAGAGTCACGTGTGTCCATGCTGGTTTTTGGTTTGAGGGCAGACGTGTGTGGCACTGTGAGATCCTTTAATGATTCCTGCAACTTTTCATAGCTATGATTGTCGTTGCCATTGTTCGGACCTGCAAAAGCCACTTTTCCAAGGTATTTTCCATCATCTTCTTCTTTATTGTAGCCCTCCCTTCTATTATGTGTCTCTATGAATGTCTGTACACAGATCACGTCCTCACCCCTGTCCCCTTATCCTATTCAAGTGGTTCAAAGAAGTCAACCAGCTCCATCTTCTCTGAGTCTCCTCCATCTGACCATTGTCTATTTCTAGATCCTGCCTGACACTTGATTTGCCATCACTTTACTTTTCTACATCCATTGGCCATCCTCACTTTGGTATAGTTGAAGACAAAAGTTGTATAACTCATAATTATAACTCATATAAGACAGACAACCTTATAATAGCTATTTTGGGAATTGTAATACCATCAAGTAGGTGTTCCATTATATAGCTGGTCCTTGAGATGCTAATAAATCTCCTCAAACATGAAGCCCTTCTTGTTATTTTTAATATTGTCCGCTGCACAGTGAAAACCTCACCGGCGGTAGATGTTAACGAGATAGTTAATGAGCTCCCTCCAAGCTGCTCTCTCTCTCTACCTTGCCAGCAGTCGTTATTGGTGAAAGGACACATCATGCGGGGCGGTCGTTCCCCTCGTCCTTTCGTCCTTTTCGAGTGTCTGTCGCCTTTAATTGTACCTATGACCTCATGGCTTTAACAGAAGTGACTGCGAGGCAATTATCACACAGACGCACATGTCTCCGGCCAGATGATCAATGTCCTACTTGTCTCAGACTACTTCAATGGGCTATTCATCATCAGTGTTCACATAACTACAAGCAACTCATGCAGTGCCAGCATGAAAATCAAATTGACAGCACCACCAAAATAAAACAGGATTAAGTAAACCTGAAAAGTACTTGTCCCTGTCCTCAATGCAGGGTAAAGATAAAGGTCTTGTCAAACATTAAGTACCAAGATTCACATAAATAGACATTTAAATAACTTAAATTGAAAGTCCAAAGTATTAATAATTTTTGACATTGACATGAATACTGTCCAGAAGGGTAGAGATCCATTTGAGTTAGAATACCACGTCTCAACCGCATGTTTAGGATTTATGTAGATGAACTGCACAGACTGCTGGTATTTGTCGCTAAATCCAATGTCCTCCGCGTTATTACGGTAATTTAAAGACGGAACTAATACAAAACTCATAATCTCATTTTATGTGAAGACATTTCATATATTGTAAAACAAAATGCATCATAATTAGGGGCATCTAGGGCCTCCCCCCCCCCTCCAAAAAAAACTTGTGGAAAACACTGGTAGCTACCACTAAAAACCGTAATTATCAAAAGTCTCAAAACATTTCAGAGAGACATGTAGTCATCAATAAGGCATTTTAGAAACAGTGTCACTGTTGTGACATTTTTCATGTTACATCCACTTGCTCTTTGCACATGTACAGAAATAAAAACCCCAAGTCTGCTGTAACATAAACAACACCATGAAAGAACTGTCTCATTAGTCAACCCTCTCTCAGTTATTTCTTGTCATAGATGTCCCCTTATCTTCTCTCTTGTTCTTCCTCTTCTAAGTCAGATAATGAGGCGGTGCTTTCCCCTCGTCCTCTCGTCCTTTTCGAGTGTCTGCCTGCTTTAATTGTCCCTATGACCAAACGGCTTTAACAGAAGTGTCTGCCAGACAATCAGGTCACACAGCCGCTGGTTTGTTGAGTGCTCGTGTCTGCTACCAGATGATCAATGTCCTATTTGTCACGGTCTCAGAAACGACTTCAATGAGCTATTCATCATTGATGTTCAGACTGACACGCTGACAGGCCAGCACAGACTGTGTGCTGTCTCTGTGAGTTAAATCTGGATGTCAGAGGGAAATTCCAGAGACAGACATTCATCACTTCCTTGGTGTTTATGTACACTTGTGTGAAGCTGATGTCAGGGGGGAGGTACTGGAGTTGACAGCAATGTCGCTTCGTCTTCACATTAGTTTGACACATCGGTGCAAAGAATACATTTTGTTTATTTGTTACATGAGCACAGTTACCCGATGAACGAGAGCTACTTTTTAATAAGGTAATACTTTTTCTGATTCATTCATTCATTTTCTGTAACTGCTTGTCCTCTGGAGGGTCGCTGGAGCCTATCCCAGCTGTCATTGGGCAAGAAGCGGGGTACACCCTGGGCAGGTCATCTGTCTGTCACAGGGCTAACACAGAGAGACTGTCACAAAGGGGTAGCGGGGGTTGGGAGTTTGGACCCAGATGCAGGACTTGAGAGGCAGGAGTAGGCAAAAAGGGGTTTTAATTAATAAAGAACAAACGTACAAAAACCAAGGTCGCTGCCGGTATGGCAGGAAATCCCAAAAAATCAAAAACACTCTAAATACTCTGACGTGGCATGAAAATACTATGGCATGGAAACTCTTGACATGGAACGCATGGCAAACAAGCAGAAACATGGAACATGGCAAACAAGCAGTAACAAGCAGTATGACGCAACAGGGACAAAGGGGAAGGCAGGGCTATATATACACACACAAGGAGCAGGGGTGACAAGACACAGGTGAAGCAAATCAAGAATTAACACATGGTGAAATCAATGATCTAATCAAAAGAAAACATGGAGTAACAAAACAGGAAGTCAAGAACTTGGCAAAATAAAACAGGAAGCAGAAAACCTAAACACTATGACTATAAAAAAAAAAGCAGAAAACCTAAACACTAAACCATGACTATGAAAAAGCAAAATACAATAAACAAACCCAAGAAACTTAAACCGTGACAATGAAAAGACATGACGAAAGACAAGACTGAAAACTAAACCATGACGGGACAACATGACATGGGACAACATGGAAAACCAGAACTTAACAAAATACAATAAACAGAAACACAGGAAACTAAACCATGATGGAAGACATGACGAAAAACTAAACCATGACGGAAGACCAAGAACAGAGGACATGACAGAAAACATGACAAAAAAACAAGAACGGAGGACATAACAGAAAACATGACAGAACATGACAGAAAACATGACAGAGACAGACAACCATTCACACCTACGGCCACCTATTAACCCAACTAGCATGTCTTTGGACTGTGGGAATACACAGTGAGAACATGAAAACTCCACAGAACCTCCCAGAACCTTCTTGCTGTGAGGCATCAGTGCTAACCACCACACCACTGTACCACCTATGTTTTCTGATATAGAGTAATATGCAATATTTTGGGAATTGTTCAGCTGATTTCCTTTCTGGAAAAAGTCTACTCAGGCAGTTGAGTATATAAAAAAGCAGGCTAGATGCCATCCCCTACCTTCACATACATGCAGATTGCTGACATGGAGCATGACAAAAGTGTTTTCACCAACATGTATTTAGAGAAGGAGTCTTTTGTGAAACGCTTGTTGCATACTCCTTGACCTCCAGTCCTAGGAGAAGCATCCATCCACTGCTTGTATACATTAGGCTTGCTACTCCCACATCGGGTTTCATGCAAACCATCCAGAGCATTGCATCCCACACCTTAACACCCACAGGTATTGTCTAGCTCACCATCAGGCAAGCTAAGATACTGGTCAAAGGCTAAACCCCAACAATTTACAGGAGAGAAAAGAGAGGAATAAACCATATTTGGAAGATTGATGACATCCATCCAACCATTATCTGTAGCAGCTTATTCTGTGGAGTGTCAGGAAGGAGCTGTCCTAGCTGACACTATGCAGGATAGACCAGGTCACTAGTTCATCACAGCCCTGTGTCACAGGACTAACAAAGAGAAACCAACCAGCACACTCACATGCACACCCACAATGATCATCAATTAACAGGCATGGCTTTGGGTTGTGGGAGGAAGCAGGCGCACCCAGAGAGAACATCGTTCTCAAAGTCCTGGCTTGAACAGCAAAACGGTCATACAACCAAAATCTGACTTTTATACTTAAATATATAAGGTATATTATATATAAGGTATATTAGCGGTAAGATTAATGATAATACTCAAAACCAAATGGAGCCACCTTCTGACGATAAGTCAAATTAGTGCAGTACCAGCAAAACCAATAGAAATGAGATCCACAACACAATCACTCCAAAATAAGATTAGATTATTATAAAAATTGTACTCATGATGAAAAGGTTTTGTCATGCCCCAACATTCACATGAAACAAACAAAAGCATGTTCTTGTGAATAGATAAATAGACTTTTAAAGGACCAGCGTTTGATCTGGTTTACCAATCTATACACATGAAAGTGGAAGAAACAAGTCCAGATGATTGATGTTTTAATGTTTTAATGTGAACTTAAAAGTAAAGTCTCCATTACCGCGATGCTTCTGGAATTACAAAGTGATCGCCAAAATCTTTCACGGGGATTCCCGCCGTTGCAGAGGCCAGTGTCCATTATCTGTATCTGGAGAAGCTGATCCATATCTAAATGGAATGAAAACGGGATTGTAGAGGCGAGCTCAGCTTCCTCTTCTAGTAGAGCATTAGTGTCATTAGCTAATGTTGCGCTGGTCGATGGTCCTCCTGAGGATGATGTGTTCTTTCTAATGCATGAAGTGAAAGGAAGCATTACCAGGCCTGGGCCAGAGAGAGTGGAGGCTTAGAAGAAGAGCTAGATGAGAGCAAGAGGTTGGGAGGAAGAACATCACTTACTAGCAAGTAATGTCATTATATCCCCCCTTACAGAGCAAAAATAAAAGCCTTTCAGGCCAGGGACAGAAACAAACAGACAATATCACTGGGGTCTTGAGAGCTATAGGTGCCTTTTTCTAAATATTCACATTTAAACTTTTGATTGAAGAAAAATTCAATGTGACAGCTATACTTTTAGCAGTGGTGTGAAGAGTAACCAGACCTTATGGGAAGATTCTCAACAAATAAATATATTAAATACGGGGAAATCAGCACATTTACATCAGGATCAAACTGTGTTTTATGGTTATATATGTGTGTGTGTCTGTGTTTCAGATTTGTTTGGTCTTCTCCAACAAGTAACAGTACCAGATATTTAGCCAACCGTCAAACAAAATACTGTGAAATGGTGTTGGCCATTATCTTAATCTCGTGCATGGTAAACTGTCCCGGATATTTGGACAGGTGGGGGAAAAAAAGGAAGGAGGCTAATGTAAAGAATAGAAGGCGAGGCATCAGTGGACATCCCGTATGTAGAGTGTGTTTCCACGATGTGATGAGTCGGTAGCTGATACATCAGCTAATGGGAGTCAAAACAAACAGGAAGAAATTCTAACTCACTTAACAGTTGCATTGTAGAAGCTGAAAGTCAGTTTGTTGGTCCAGGGGTTGCTAACTTTTTTAATACTCATTGCTGTTTTTGGGCTAGCAGAGCACTTGCTATCCAATATTCACCGACCTTGGACTTTACAAAGTTCAGAGGAAGATAATCTGGTTCTTCAGCATTTAATTGTTCTACTGATAATGCACCAGATAATGCTTAACTTTGTCGGCTTGTTATTTGCTTCACGGATTGAAATCAGATTATTGTTTTTTCGGGAAGCTAGGTAACAGCAATAAGGGTGAACCAAATGACTAAAGGTGGACATACCAAACCTCCTGTTGCCTCCCGTCATTCATGTTTGGGCCAAAAGGCTGCAAAGGTTGTTTTTTGCCAGCGGGAAAAGCAATAACTCTTCATGCCAGCAGATGGCAGTAGTCTGTATGCGTCGTTCAAAAAGGGAAACTGCAAGAGCTAAGATTAGCAGCGCAGCTAGGAAGCTAAGAAGACCTGGCCTCTCCTGAATCATGGTGATCATTTGATCTATAGTTTATTCATTCTAGATGATCATGTTGTAAAAGATATTTGCATATTTCCATTTCTGGCCAATCAAAAAGATCTCGGTCTCCTAAAAAACAGACCGTCAGTTTGGTGTGTCACGGCCCTGAAACCAAAGTAATTAGTTGAAAGCAGAGGTGTCAAAAGTATTCACATTCTGTACTTAAGTAAAAGTACGGATACTTGTGTAAAAAAATACTCTGGTAAAAGTAAAAGTACTGATTCAACTCCTTTACTCAAGTAAAAGTAAGAAAGTACAGGCTCTGAAATGTACTTAAGTAAAAAGTAAAAATGATTTTGCCATTAATGAAACAATTCATCCGTTAATTTTGCAAAATGAAAAAGTTCTAGCAGAATAATCTAGACTGAATTGACCAGATGTCCTGCATGAACATCTGAATAATTTTTAATAATAAATTGAGGGTTATTGGGTTGTTGTTTTTAAACCGCTAGCTAGTGTTAGCTATAAACTAGTGTTTCCATAGCATTGCTAATGTTGTAAACTAGCTTCCAAAAAATCCTCAAAAAGCTAATGATAGCAACAGAAACCACACCGTACATGAATTTGTTTGTTTCACATTAGACCAGTAGTTCTCAAATAGTGGGGTCAGGTGGACTTTCAGATGTATTACTGTCTTTATTGATGCTTGAACGATAAACACGCCTCCAGTCCCTAGGTGGCAGCAAAGCTCAAACTAACCAACAGGCTGCCTGTTCAAAACAGTAGAAGAAGAACACAGGAAGCGCATCGTCAACTTTCCTTCTCTAGTCCGATGCTCTAGTCATGTCCGATCATCCCACGTCTTTTACGTGGAGGTTAAAAAAGTAACGAGCTTGTTTTTCAAATGTAAGGAGTAGAAAGTACAGATATTTGTGTAGAAATGTAGGGAGTAAAAGTAAAAAGTCGTCAGAAAAAGAAATAGTCAAGTAAAGTACAGATACCTGAAAAATCTACTTAAGTACAGTAACGAAGTATTTGTACTTCGTTACTTGACACCTCTGGTTGAAAGATGCAGAACAGTAGCACATTATCATTTGATCATTTATTGATGTAGATAGATGTTTAGTTTAGAAGCCTACAATGCACACTTTTGCAGCATGCATCCCTTCAAAACAGACTCTGATCTCTGAATCTAAAAAGTATAAATAATCTAAAGTAATTAAAGTGAATTTATATGTCAGTGGTCCTATTTGTGAATTTTATAGCTGATATAGACGTCTTTAAACCTACGCAGGTCCTGGCATTTTCTTGTATATGTATTTTCCAAGCTAGAAGTCCCAGAGAGCAGCCATTTGGCTTTTCTACCTATAAAACCCACAGGTCAGCCGATCGGCTGGAAGGCTTTTAGCTAATATCCTAAATCACCTGTGAACCCTCCTTTTGTTATGTAAACGAGGCAATCACGGGCACCACAGGAGGGGACATGCTGAGCCACTTCAAGGAAACTTGTGGGGAGGGGAGGGGGAGTGGGCCCAGAGAGCTTATGGGGGACGGGGTAAGCACAGAGAGCAGTTTGCAGACAAACAACAGCAGTGGTTTGCAAATAGTTATAGAAAAAGTGATTGAATAATAAAATGGTGAACATTAAATAATGAACGGTGAACTTCCTTTGAGTGGGATTAAAATAAGCTGTAGTAAAACTCTAGTAGGGAAAAATAAACAGTAAAACAGTAAGTAACAGTGAGTGAGGTGAGTACATTTCAATAATCACACACAATCCTGGCACTGCCAAGCCATCTCCTTTCTGCATTTGCCACATGTGTATCTGTAGCAGTCAATACATCGCACAGTGGCATGATTGCTTTTACACTGAATTTTAACCTGACACATTGCTCTTTTCCCAGGGCTAGATGTTGAAGGTTGTTGCCGAAGCAATTGTTCCTTTTGTGCCTGCTTTGCGCCCACATGAGAGTGAGCCAACTCTCTTGCAAGCTCCACCAGGAAGTCCACCCGTCTCTCCTGCCTCCCGGTGCATGCTTGATAGAGCACATATGCATTCAGTGCTGCCATATCAATCATGTTATAGAACACAGCGACTGGCCAGCGCCGTGTTCCCGTGCGGACAGTGTACTCCCGCACCATCTGGTCCATCACATCAACGCCGCACTTTGTGGTGTTGTAAAGGGTGACAGTGTTTGGCTTCCTTTTGGTGGTATTCTCAGTCTGAACCACGCTGTGCATGCTGCTGAGAATGTAGACTGTCTTCTTCCGTTTGGGCGCATACACCGTCAGCGTGGCACCAGTGGTTGAAAATACCTGAGTGGTGAATTCACCGCGGTCCCCCTCTCTTGTTGATTGTGGAATTTCTCGCCGAATCCTGTTGACTGTGCCGAGGATGGTGGTTTTCCGGCTAAGCAGTCGTTGTGCAAGTGACAGCGATGTAAAGAAATTGTCCGTGGTAACATTTCTGCCCTTATCCAGGAATGGTTCCATCAGCCTCATAACCACATTCTCGGACAGTCTCTCCCCACTGGGACGACTGGGGTCCTTGCCAAGATATGGGAGGACATTGCAGATGTATTTGGATTTCAAGTCACAAGCCACCCAAAACTTGATCCCAAACTTGTCAGGTTTCGTTGCAATGTATTGCAGGAAACAGCAGCGAGTCTTTGACGGGAAAAGCTGTTCATCAACGGTGATGTGTCGACCAGGGTTGTAGGATGTGATGCAGTTGGTGACAAACGATCCCCACACACTGGAAATTGCAGCAAACTTATCTGTCTTTGCTCGCTCACTGCGGGTGTCCT
>NW_028181729.1:0-26769 GCF_963514085.1 Chelon labrosus | reverse complement strand
CTACCTGCTGGAAACTGCACAATATGCTCACAAGCACCCTGTTCTTCACATGTAGAGGCAAGAAAGAGGCAGAATCGGTCTAATTCGGCCAGTCTGACAGTAAATGTGGTGGAGAGCAAAACAGCCGTTTCAGAGCGATAGGATGCTGTTTTGCACATTTCGACTTAAAAAGGCCCTGTCCTCACTGAATATTGAGCTGCAATGTGTGATTTGGATCAGGTTTTATCATTACAAGCTCGCATGGGATGTGTAATGAGGGAAAAAGCATGATTTTTATCCTCCACGAGAGGGGCCCTGACAGCGCCCCATTCATCCGGCTGAACGCGCACCCTCGCCGGCTTCCACTGCTCGGGCGAGCCGCTAGGATTGCTCTGCCCCACCGGTCCCGTTCCAAGCCAGCTACCTGCTGGAAACTGCACAATATGCTCACAAGCACCTGTTCTTCACATGTAGAGGCAAGAAAGAGGCAGAATCGGTCTAATTCGGCCAGTCTGACAGTAAATGTGGTGGAGAGCAAAACAGCCGTTTCAGAGCGATAGGATGCTGTTTTGCACATTTCGACTTAAAAAGGCCCTGTCCTCACTGAATATTGAGCTGCAATGTGTGATTTGGATGAGGTTTTATCATTACAAGCTCGCATGGGATGTGTAATGAGGGAAAAAGCATGATTTTTATCCTCCACGAGAGGGGCCCTGACAGCGCCCCATTCATCCGGCTGAACGCGCACCCTCGCCGGCTTCCACTGCTCGGGCGAGCCGCTAGGATTGCTCTGCCCCACCGGTCCCGTTCCAAGCCAGCTACCTGCTGGAAACTGCACAATATGCTCACAAGCACCCTGTTCTTCACATGTAGAGGCAAGAAAGAGGCAGAATCGGTCTAATTCGGCCAGTCTGACAGTAAATGTGGTGGAGAGCAAACAGCCGTTTCAGAGCGATAGGATGCTTTTTTGCACATTTCGACTTAAAAAGGCCCTGTCCTCACTGAATATTGAGCTGCAATGTGTGATTTGGATCAGGTTTTATCATTACAAGCTCGCATGGGATGTGTAATGAGGGAAAAAGCATGATTTTTATCCTCCACGAGAGGGGCCCTGACAGCGCCCCATTCATCCGGCTGAACGCGCACCCTCGCCGGCTTCCACTGCTCGGGCGAGCCGCTAGGATTGCTCTGCCCCACCGGTCCCGTTCCAAGCCAGCTACCTGCTGGAAACTGCACAATATGCTCACAAGCACCCTGTTCTTCACATGTAGAGGCAAGAAAGAGGCAGAATCGGTCTAATTCGGCCAGTCTGACAGTAAATGTGGTGGAGAGCAAAACAGCCGTTTCAGAGCGATAGGATGCTTTTTTGCACATTTCGACTTAAAAAGGCCCTGTCCTCACTGAATATTGAGCTGCAATGTGTGATTTGGATCAGGTTTTATCATTACAAGCTCGCATGGGATGTGTAATGAGGGAAAAAGCATGATTTTTATCCTCCACGAGAGGGGCCCTGACAGCGCCCCATTCATCCGGCTGAACGCGCACCCTCGCCGGCTTCCACTGCTCGGGCGAGCCGCTAGGATTGCTCTGCCCCACCGGTCCCGTTCCAAGCCAGCTACCTGCTGGAAACTGCACAATATGCTCACAAGCACCCTGTTCTTCACATGTAGAGGCAAGAAAGAGGCAGAATCGGTCTAATTCGGCCAGTCTGACAGTAAATGTGGTGGAGAGCAAAACAGCCGTTTCAGAGCGATAGGATGCTTTTTTGCACATTTCGACTTAAAAAGGCCCTGTCCTCACTGAATATTGAGCTGCAATGTGTGATTTGGATGAGGTTTTATCATTACAAGCTCGCATGGGATGTGTAATGAGGGAAAAAGCATGATTTTTATCCTCCACGAGAGGGGCCCTGACAGCGCCCCATTCATCCGGCTGAACGCGCACCCTCGCCGGCTTCCACTGCTCGGGCGAGCCGCTAGGATTGCTCTGCCCCACCGGTCCCGTTCCAAGCCAGCTACCTGCTGGAAACTGCACAATATGCTCACAAGCACCCTGTTCTTCACATGTAGAGGCAAGAAAGAGGCAGAATCGGTCTAATTCGGCCAGTCTGACAGTAAATGTGGTGGAGAGCAAAACAGCCGTTTCAGAGCGATAGGATGCTTTTTTGCACATTTCGACTTAAAAAGGCCCTGTCCTCACTGAATATTGAGCTGCAATGTGTGATTTGGATCAGGTTTTATCATTACAAGCTCGCATGGGATGTGTAATGAGGGAAAAAGCATGATTTTTATCCTCCACGAGAGGGGCCCTGACAGCGCCCCATTCATCCGGCTGAACGCGCACCCTCGCCGGCTTCCACTGCTCGGGCGAGCCGCTAGGATTGCTCTGCCCCACCGGTCCCGTTCCAAGCCAGCTACCTGCTGGAAACTGCACAATATGCTCACAAGCACCCTGTTCTTCACATGTAGAGGCAAGAAAGAGGCAGAATCGGTCTAATTCGGCCAGTCTGACAGTAAATGTGGTGGAGAGCAAAACAGCCGTTTCAGAGCGATAGGATGCTGTTTTGCACATTTCGACTTAAAAAGGCCCTGTCCTCACTGAATATTGAGCTGCAATGTGTGATTTGGATCAGGTTTTATCATTACAAGCTCGCATGGGATGTGTAATGAGGGAAAAAGCATGATTTTTATCCTCCACGAGAGGGGCCCTGACAGCGCCCCATTCATCCGGCTGAACGCGCACCCTCGCCGGCTTCCACTGCTCGGGCGAGCCGCTAGGATTGCTCTGCCCCACCGGTCCCGTTCCAAGCCAGCTACCTGCTGGAAACTGCACAATATGCTCACAAGCACCCTGTTCTTCACATGTAGAGGCAAGAAAGAGGCAGAATCGGTCTAATTCGGCCAGTCTGACAGTAAATGTGGTGGAGAGCAAAACAGCCGTTTCAGAGCGATAGGATGCTTTTTTGCACATTTCGACTTAAAAAGGCCCTGTCCTCACTGAATATTGAGCTGCAATGTGTGATTTGGATCAGGTTTTATCATTACAAGCTCGCATGGGATGTGTAATGAGGGAAAAAGCATGATTTTTATCCTCCACGAGAGGGGCCCTGACAGCGCCCCATTCATCCGGCTGAACGCGCACCCTCGCCGGCTTCCACTGCTCGGGCGAGCCGCTAGGATTGCTCTGCCCCACCGGTCCCGTTCCAAGCCAGCTACCTGCTGGAAACTGCACAATATGCTCACAAGCACCCTGTTCTTCACATGTAGAGGCAAGAAAGAGGCAGAATCGGTCTAATTCGGCCAGTCTGACAGTAAATGTGGTGGAGAGCAAAACAGCCGTTTCAGAGCGATAGGATGCTGTTTTGCACATTTCGACTTAAAAAGGCCCTGTCCTCACTGAATATTGAGCTGCAATGTGTGATTTGGATCAGGTTTTATCATTACAAGCTCGCATGGGATGTGTAATGAGGGAAAAAGCATGATTTTTATCCTCCACGAGAGGGGCCCTGACAGCGCCCCATTCATCCGGCTGAACGCGCACCCTCGCCGGCTTCCACTGCTCGGGCGAGCCGCTAGGATTGCTCTGCCCCACCGGTCCCGTTCCAAGCCAGCTACCTGCTGGAAACTGCACAATATGCTCACAAGCACCCTGTTCTTCACATGTAGAGGCAAGAAAGAGGCAGAATCGGTCTAATTCGGCCAGTCTGACAGTAAATGTGGTGGAGAGCAAAACAGCCGTTTCAGAGCGATAGGATGCTTTTTTGCACATTTCGACTTAAAAAGGCCCTGTCCTCACTGAATATTGAGCTGCAATGTGTGATTTGGATGAGGTTTTATCATTACAAGCTCGCATGGGATGTGTAATGAGGGAAAAAGCATGATTTTTATCCTCCACGAGAGGGGCCCTGACAGCGCCCCATTCATCCGGCTGAACGCGCACCCTCGCCGGCTTCCACTGCTCGGGCGAGCCGCTAGGATTGCTCTGCCCCACCGGTCCCGTTCCAAGCCAGCTACCTGCTGGAAACTGCACAATATGCTCACAAGCACCCTGTTCTTCACATGTAGAGGCAAGAAAGAGGCAGAATCGGTCTAATTCGGCCAGTCTGACAGTAAATGTGGTGGAGAGCAAAACAGCCGTTTCAGAGCGATAGGATGCTTTTTTGCACATTTCGACTTAAAAAGGCCCTGTCCTCACTGAATATTGAGCTGCAATGTGTGATTTGGATCAGGTTTTATCATTACAAGCTCGCATGGGATGTGTAATGAGGGAAAAAGCATGATTTTTATCCTCCACGAGAGGGGCCCTGACAGCGCCCCATTCATCCGGCTGAACGCGCACCCTCGCCGGCTTCCACTGCTCGGGCGAGCCGCTAGGATTGCTCTGCCCCACCGGTCCCGTTCCAAGCCAGCTACCTGCTGGAAACTGCACAATATGCTCACAAGCACCCTGTTCTTCACATGTAGAGGCAAGAAAGAGGCAGAATCGGTCTAATTCGGCCAGTCTGACAGTAAATGTGGTGGAGAGCAAAACAGCCGTTTCAGAGCGATAGGATGCTGTTTTGCACATTTCGACTTAAAAAGGCCCTGTCCTCACTGAATATTGAGCTGCAATGTGTGATTTGGATCAGGTTTTATCATTACAAGCTCGCATGGGATGTGTAATGAGGGAAAAAGCATGATTTTTATCCTCCACGAGAGGGGCCCTGACAGCGCCCCATTCATCCGGCTGAACGCGCACCCTCGCCGGCTTCCACTGCTCGGGCGAGCCGCTAGGATTGCTCTGCCCCACCGGTCCCGTTCCAAGCCAGCTACCTGCTGGAAACTGCACAATATGCTCACAAGCACCCTGTTCTTCACATGTAGAGGCAAGAAAGAGGCAGAATCGGTCTAATTCGGCCAGTCTGACAGTAAATGTGGTGGAGAGCAAAACAGCCGTTTCAGAGCGATAGGATGCTGTTTTGCACATTTCGACTTAAAAAGGCCCTGTCCTCACTGAATATTGAGCTGCAATGTGTGATTTGGATGAGGTTTTATCATTACAAGCTCGCATGGGATGTGTAATGAGGGAAAAAGCATGATTTTTATCCTCCACGAGAGGGGCCCTGACAGCGCCCCATTCATCCGGCTGAACGCGCACCCTCGCCGGCTTCCACTGCTCGGGCGAGCCGCTAGGATTGCTCTGCCCCACCGGTCCCGTTCCAAGCCAGCTACCTGCTGGAAACTGCACAATATGCTCACAAGCACCCTGTTCTTCACATGTAGAGGCAAGAAAGAGGCAGAATCGGTCTAATTCGGCCAGTCTGACAGTAAATGTGGTGGAGAGCAAAACAGCCGTTTCAGAGCGATAGGATGCTTTTTTGCACATTTCGACTTAAAAAGGCCCTGTCCTCACTGAATATTGAGCTGCAATGTGTGATTTGGATCAGGTTTTATCATTACAAGCTCGCATGGGATGTGTAATGAGGGAAAAAGCATGATTTTTATCCTCCACGAGAGGGGCCCTGACAGCGCCCCATTCATCCGGCTGAACGCGCACCCTCGCCGGCTTCCACTGCTCGGGCGAGCCGCTAGGATTGCTCTGCCCCACCGGTCCCGTTCCAAGCCAGCTACCTGCTGGAAACTGCACAATATGCTCACAAGCACCCTGTTCTTCACATGTAGAGGCAAGAAAGAGGCAGAATCGGTCTAATTCGGCCAGTCTGACAGTAAATGTGGTGGAGAGCAAAACAGCCGTTTCAGAGCGATAGGATGCTGTTTTGCACATTTCGACTTAAAAAGGCCCTGTCCTCACTGAATATTGAGCTGCAATGTGTGATTTGGATCAGGTTTTATCATTACAAGCTCGCATGGGATGTGTAATGAGGGAAAAAGCATGATTTTTATCCTCCACGAGAGGGGCCCTGACAGCGCCCCATTCATCCGGCTGAACGCGCACCCTCGCCGGCTTCCACTGCTCGGGCGAGCCGCTAGGATTGCTCTGCCCCACCGGTCCCGTTCCAAGCCAGCTACCTGCTGGAAACTGCACAATATGCTCACAAGCACCCTGTTCTTCACATGTAGAGGCAAGAAAGAGGCAGAATCGGTCTAATTCGGCCAGTCTGACAGTAAATGTGGTGGAGAGCAAAACAGCCGTTTCAGAGCGATAGGATGCTTTTTTGCACATTTCGACTTAAAAAGGCCCTGTCCTCACTGAATATTGAGCTGCAATGTGTGATTTGGATCAGGTTTTATCATTACAAGCTCGCATGGGATGTGTAATGAGGGAAAAAGCATGATTTTTATCCTCCACGAGAGGGGCCCTGACAGCGCCCCATTCATCCGGCTGAACGCGCACCCTCGCCGGCTTCCACTGCTCGGGCGAGCCGCTAGGATTGCTCTGCCCCACCGGTCCCGTTCCAAGCCAGCTACCTGCTGGAAACTGCACAATATGCTCACAAGCACCCTGTTCTTCACATGTAGAGGCAAGAAAGAGGCAGAATCGGTCTAATTCGGCCAGTCTGACAGTAAATGTGGTGGAGAGCAAAACAGCCGTTTCAGAGCGATAGGATGCTGTTTTGCACATTTCGACTTAAAAAGGCCCTGTCCTCACTGAATATTGAGCTGCAATGTGTGATTTGGATCAGGTTTTATCATTACAAGCTCGCATGGGATGTGTAATGAGGGAAAAAGCATGATTTTTATCCTCCACGAGAGGGGCCCTGACAGCGCCCCATTCATCCGGCTGAACGCGCACCCTCGCCGGCTTCCACTGCTCGGGCGAGCCGCTAGGATTGCTCTGCCCCACCGGTCCCGTTCCAAGCCAGCTACCTGCTGGAAACTGCACAATATGCTCACAAGCACCCTGTTCTTCACATGTAGAGGCAAGAAAGAGGCAGAATCGGTCTAATTCGGCCAGTCTGACAGTAAATGTGGTGGAGAGCAAAACAGCCGTTTCAGAGCGATAGGATGCTGTTTTGCACATTTCGACTTAAAAAGGCCCTGTCCTCACTGAATATTGAGCTGCAATGTGTGATTTGGATCAGGTTTTATCATTACAAGCTCGCATGGGATGTGTAATGAGGGAAAAAGCATGATTTTTATCCTCCACGAGAGGGGCCCTGACAGCGCCCCATTCATCCGGCTGAACGCGCACCCTCGCCGGCTTCCACTGCTCGGGCGAGCCGCTAGGATTGCTCTGCCCCACCGGTCCCGTTCCAAGCCAGCTACCTGCTGGAAACTGCACAATATGCTCACAAGCACCCTGTTCTTCACATGTAGAGGCAAGAAAGAGGCAGAATCGGTCTAATTCGGCCAGTCTGACAGTAAATGTGGTGGAGAGCAAAACAGCCGTTTCAGAGCGATAGGATGCTGTTTTGCACATTTCGACTTAAAAAGGCCCTGTCCTCACTGAATATTGAGCTGCAATGTGTGATTTGGATCAGGTTTTATCATTACAAGCTCGCATGGGATGTGTAATGAGGGAAAAAGCATGATTTTTATCCTCCACGAGAGGGGCCCTGACAGCGCCCCATTCATACGGCTGAACGCGCACCCTCGCCGGCTTCCACTGCTCGGGCGAGCCGCTAGGATTGCTCTGCCCCACCGGTCCCGTTCCAAGCCAGCTACCTGCTGGAAACTGCACAATATGCTCACAAGCACCCTGTTCTTCACATGTAGAGGCAAGAAAGAGGCAGAATCGGTCTAATTCGGCCAGTCTGACAGTAAATGTGGTGGAGAGCAAAACCGCCGTTTCAGAGCGATAGGATGCTTTTTTGCACATTTCGACTTAAAAAGGCCCTGTCCTCACTGAATATTGAGCTGCAATGTGTGATTTGGATGAGGTTTTATCATTACAAGCTCGCATGGGATGTGTAATGAGGGAAAAAGCATGATTTTTATCCTCCACGAGAGGGGCCCTGACAGCGCCCCATTCATCCGGCTGAACGCGCACCCTCGCCGGCTTCCACTGCTCGGGCGAGCCGCTAGGATTGCTCTGCCCCACCGGTCCCGTTCCAAGCCAGCTACCTGCTGGAAACTGCACAATATGCTCACAAGCACCCTGTTCTTCACATGTAGAGGCAAGAAAGAGGCAGAATCGGTCTAATTCGGCCAGTCTGACAGTAAATGTGGTGGAGAGCAAAACAGCCGTTTCAGAGCGATAGGATGCTTTTTTGCACATTTCGACTTAAAAAGGCCCTGTCCTCACTGAATATTGAGCTGCAATGTGTGATTTGGATGAGGTTTTATCATTACAAGCTCGCATGGGATGTGTAATGAGGGAAAAAGCATGATTTTTATCCTCCACGAGAGGGGCCCTGACAGCGCCCCATTCATCCGGCTGAACGCGCACCCTCGCCGGCTTCCACTGCTCGGGCGAGCCGCTAGGATTGCTCTGCCCCACCGGTCCCGTTCCAAGCCAGCTACCTGCTGGAAACTGCACAATATGCTCACAAGCACCCTGTTCTTCACATGTAGAGGCAAGAAAGAGGCAGAATCGGTCTAATTCGGCCAGTCTGACAGTAAATGTGGTGGAGAGCAAAACAGCCGTTTCAGAGCGATAGGATGCTGTTTTGCACATTTCGACTTAAAAAGGCCCTGTCCTCACTGAATATTGAGCTGCAATGTGTGATTTGGATCAGGTTTTATCATTACAAGCTCGCATGGGATGTGTAATGAGGGAAAAAGCATGATTTTTATCCTCCACGAGAGGGGCCCTGACAGCGCCCCATTCATCCGGCTGAACGCGCACCCTCGCCGGCTTCCACTGCTCGGGCGAGCCGCTAGGATTGCTCTGCCCCACCGGTCCCGTTCCAAGCCAGCTACCTGCTGGAAACTGCACAATATGCTCACAAGCACCCTGTTCTTCACATGTAGAGGCAAGAAAGAGGCAGAATCGGTCTAATTCGGCCAGTCTGACAGTAAATGTGGTGGAGAGCAAAACAGCCGTTTCAGAGCGATAGGATGCTTTTTTGCACATTTCGACTTAAAAAGGCCCTGTCCTCACTGAATATTGAGCTGCAATGTGTGATTTGGATGAGGTTTTATCATTACAAGCTCGCATGGGATGTGTAATGAGGGAAAAAGCATGATTTTTATCCTCCACGAGAGGGGCCCTGACAGCGCCCCATTCATCCGGCTGAACGCGCACCCTCGCCGGCTTCCACTG
Organism: Chelon labrosus; assembly: GCF_963514085.1. Classification (NCBI taxonomy): domain Eukaryota; kingdom Metazoa; phylum Chordata; class Actinopteri; order Mugiliformes; family Mugilidae; genus Chelon; species Chelon labrosus. The sequence goes on along the minus strand of NW_028181729.1, from coordinate 17,646 downwards.
CTCGGGCGAGCCGCTAGGATTGCTCTGCCCCACCGGTCCCGTTCCAAGCCAGCTACCTGCTGGAAACTGCACAATATGCTCACAAGCACCCTGTTCTTCACATGTAGAGGCAAGAAAGAGGCAGAATCGGTCTAATTCGGCCAGTCTGACAGTAAATGTGGTGGAGAGCAAAACAGCCGTTTCAGAGCGATAGGATGCTGTTTTGCACATTTCGACTTAAAAAGGCCCTGTCCTCACTGAATATTGAGCTGCAATGTGTGATTTGGATGAGGTTTTATCATTACAAGCTCGCATGGGATGTGTAATGAGGGAAAAAGCATGATTTTTATCCTCCACGAGAGGGGCCCTGACAGCGCCCCATTCATCCGGCTGAACGCGCACCCTCGCCGGCTTCCACTGCTCGGGCGAGCCGCTAGGATTGCTCTGCCCCACCGGTCCCGTTCCAAGCCAGCTACCTGCTGGAAACTGCACAATATGCTCACAAGCACCCTGTTCTTCACATGTAGAGGCAAGAAAGAGGCAGAATCGGTCTAATTCGGCCAGTCTGACAGTAAATGTGGTGGAGAGCAAAACAGCCGTTTCAGAGCGATAGGATGCTGTTTTGCACATTTCGACTTAAAAAGGCCCTGTCCTCACTGAATATTGAGCTGCAATGTGTGATTTGGATGAGGTTTTATCATTACAAGCTCGCATGGGATGTGTAATGAGGGAAAAAGCATGATTTTTATCCTCCACGAGAGGGGCCCTGACAGCGCCCCATTCATCCGGCTGAACGCGCACCCTCGCCGGCTTCCACTGCTCGGGCGAGCCGCTAGGATTGCTCTGCCCCACCGGTCCCGTTCCAAGCCAGCTACCTGCTGGAAACTGCACAATATGCTCACAAGCACCCTGTTCTTCACATGTAGAGGCAAGAAAGAGGCAGAATCGGTCTAATTCGGCCAGTCTGACAGTAAATGTGGTGGAGAGCAAAACAGCCGTTTCAGAGCGATAGGATGCTGTTTTGCACATTTCGACTTAAAAAGGCCCTGTCCTCACTGAATATTGAGCTGCAATGTGTGATTTGGATCAGGTTTTATCATTACAAGCTCGCATGGGATGTGTAATGAGGGAAAAAGCATGATTTTTATCCTCCACGAGAGGGGCCCTGACAGCGCCCCATTCATCCGGCTGAACGCGCACCCTCGCCGGCTTCCACTGCTCGGGCGAGCCGCTAGGATTGCTCTGCCCCACCGGTCCCGTTCCAAGCCAGCTACCTGCTGGAAACTGCACAATATGCTCACAAGCACCCTGTTCTTCACATGTAGAGGCAAGAAAGAGGCAGAATCGGTCTAATTCGGCCAGTCTGACAGTAAATGTGGTGGAGAGCAAAACAGCCGTTTCAGAGCGATAGGATGCTTTTTTGCACATTTCGACTTAAAAAGGCCCTGTCCTCACTGAATATTGAGCTGCAATGTGTGATTTGGATCAGGTTTTATCATTACAAGCTCGCATGGGATGTGTAATGAGGGAAAAAGCATGATTTTTATCCTCCACGAGAGGGGCCCTGACAGCGCCCCATTCATCCGGCTGAACGCGCACCATCGCCGGCTTCCACTGCTCGGGCGAGCCGCTAGGATTGCTCTGCCCCACCGGTCCCGTTCCAAGCCAGCTACCTGCTGGAAACTGCACAATATGCTCACAAGCACCCTGTTCTTCACATGTAGAGGCAAGAAAGAGGCAGAATCGGTCTAATTCGGCCAGTCTGACAGTAAATGTGGTGGAGAGCAAAACAGCCGTTTCAGAGCGATAGGATGCTTTTTTGCACATTTCGACTTAAAAAGGCCCTGTCCTCACTGAATATTGAGCTGCAATGTGTGATTTGGATCAGGTTTTATCATTACAAGCTCGCATGGGATGTGTAATGAGGGAAAAAGCATGATTTTTATCCTCCACGAGAGGGGCCCTGACAGCGCCCCATTCATCCGGCTGAACGCGCACCCTCGCCGGCTTCCACTGCTCGGGCGAGCCGCTAGGATTGCTCTGCCCCACCGGTCCCGTTCCAAGCCAGCTACCTGCTGGAAACTGCACAATATGCTCACAAGCACCCTGTTCTTCACATGTAGAGGCAAGAAAGAGGCAGAATCGGTCTAATTCGGCCAGTCTGACAGTAAATGTGGTGGAGAGCAAAACAGCCGTTTCAGAGCGATAGGATGCTGTTTTGCACATTTCGACTTAAAAAGGCCCTGTCCTCACTGAATATTGAGCTGCAATGTGTGATTTGGATGAGGTTTTATCATTACAAGCTCGCATGGGATGTGTAATGAGGGAAAAAGCATGATTTTTATCCTCCACGAGAGGGGCCCTGACAGCGCCCCATTCATCCGGCTGAACGCGCACCCTCGCCGGCTTCCACTGCTCGGGCGAGCCGCTAGGATTGCTCTGCCCCACCGGTCCCGTTCCAAGCCAGCTACCTGCTGGAAACTGCACAATATGCTCACAAGCACCCTGTTCTTCACATGTAGAGGCAAGAAAGAGGCAGAATCGGTCTAATTCGGCCAGTCTGACAGTAAATGTGGTGGAGAGCAAAACTGCCGTTTCAGAGCGATAGGATGCTGTTTTGCACATTTCGACTTAAAAAGGCCCTGTCCTCACTGAATATTGAGCTGCAATGTGTGATTTGGATCAGGTTTTATCATTACAAGCTCGCATGGGATGTGTAATGAGGGAAAAAGCATGATTTTTATCCTCCACGAGAGGGGCCCTGACAGCGCCCCATTCATCCGGCTGAACGCGCACCCTCGCCGGCTTCCACTGCTCGGGCGAGCCGCTAGGATTGCTCTGCCCCACCGGTCCCGTTCCAAGCCAGCTACCTGCTGGAAACTGCACAATATGCTCACAAGCACCCTGTTCTTCACATGTAGAGGCAAGAAAGAGGCAGAATCGGTCTAATTCGGCCAGTCTGACAGTAAATGTGGTGGAGAGCAAAACAGCCGTTTCAGAGCGATAGGATGCTGTTTTGCACATTTCGACTTAAAAAGGCCCTGTCCTCACTGAATATTGAGCTGCAATGTGTGATTTGGATCAGGTTTTATCATTACAAGCTCGCATGGGATGTGTAATGAGGGAAAAAGCATGATTTTTATCCTCCACGAGAGGGGCCCTGACAGCGCCCCATTCATCCGGCTGAACGCGCACCCTCGCCGGCTTCCACTGCTCGGGCGAGCCGCTAGGATTGCTCTGCCCCACCGGTCCCGTTCCAAGCCAGCTACCTGCTGGAAACTGCACAATATGCTCACAAGCACCCTGTTCTTCACATGTAGAGGCAAGAAAGAGGCAGAATCGGTCTAATTCGGCCAGTCTGACAGTAAATGTGGTGGAGAGCAAAACAGCCGTTTCAGAGCGATAGGATGCTTTTTTGCACATTTCGACTTAAAAAGGCCCTGTCCTCACTGAATATTGAGCTGCAATGTGTGATTTGGATGAGGTTTTATCATTACAAGCTCGCATGGGATGTGTAATGAGGGAAAAAGCATGATTTTTATCCTCCACGAGAGGGGCCCTGACAGCGCCCCATTCATCCGGCTGAACGCGCACCCTCGCCGGCTTCCACTGCTCGGGCGAGCCGCTAGGATTGCTCTGCCCCACCGGTCCCGTTCCAAGCCAGCTACCTGCTGGAAACTGCACAATATGCTCACAAGCACCCTGTTCTTCACATGTAGAGGCAAGAAAGAGGCAGAATCGGTCTAATTCGGCCAGTCTGACAGTAAATGTGGTGGAGAGCAAAACAGCCGTTTCAGAGCGATAGGATGCTTTTTTGCACATTTCGACTAAAAAAGGCCCTGTCCTCACTGAATATTGAGCTGCAATGTGTGATTTGGATGAGGTTTTATCATTACAAGCTCGCATGGGATGTGTAATGAGGGAAAAAGCATGATTTTTATCCTCCACGAGAGGGGCCCTGACAGCGCCCCATTCATCCGGCTGAACGCGCACCCTCGCCGGCTTCCACTGCTCGGGCGAGCCGCTAGGATTGCTCTGCCCCACCGGTCCCGTTCCAAGCCAGCTACCTGCTGGAAACTGCACAATATGCTCACAAGCACCCTGTTCTTCACATGTAGAGGCAAGAAAGAGGCAGAATCGGTCTAATTCGGCCAGTCTGACAGTAAATGTGGTGGAGAGCAAAACAGCCGTTTCAGAGCGATAGGATGCTTTTTTGCACATTTCGACTAAAAAAGGCCCTGTCCTCACTGAATATTGAGCTGCAATGTGTGATTTGGATGAGGTTTTATCATTACAAGCTCGCATGGGATGTGTAATGAGGGAAAAAGCATGATTTTTATCCTCCACGAGAGGGGCCCTGACAGCGCCCCATTCATCCGGCTGAACGCGCACCCTCGCCGGCTTCCACTGCTCGGGCGAGCCGCTAGGATTGCTCTGCCCCACCGGTCCCGTTCCAAGCCAGCTACCTGCTGGAAACTGCACAATATGCTCACAAGCACCCTGTTCTTCACATGTAGAGGCAAGAAAGAGGCAGAATCGGTCTAATTCGGCCAGTCTGACAGTAAATGTGGTGGAGAGCAAAACAGCCGTTTCAGAGCGATAGGATGCTGTTTTGCACATTTCGACTTAAAAAGGCCCTGTCCTCACTGAATATTGAGCTGCAATGTGTGATTTGGATCAGGTTTTATCATTACAAGCTCGCATGGGATGTGTAATGAGGGAAAAAGCATGATTTTTATCCTCCACGAGAGGGGCCCTGACAGCGCCCCATTCATCCGGCTGAACGCGCACCCTCGCCGGCTTCCACTGCTCGGGCGAGCCGCTAGGATTGCTCTGCACCACCGGTCCCGTTCCAAGCCAGCTACCTGCTTGAAACTGCACAATATGCTCACAAGCACCCTGTTCTTCACATGTAGAGGCAAGAAAGAGGCAGAATCGGTCTAATTCGGCCAGTCTGACAGTAAATGTGGTGGAGAGCAAAACAGCCGTTTCAGAGCGATAGGATGCTTTTTTGCACATTTCGACTTAAAAAGGCCCTGTCCTCACTGAATATTGAGCTGCAATGTGTGATTTGGATGAGGTTTTATCATTACAAGCTCGCATGGGAAGTGTAATGAGGGAAAAAGCATGATTTTTATCCTCCACGAGAGGGGCCCTGACAGCGCCCCATTCATCCGGCTGAACGCGCACCCTCGCCGGCTTCCACTGCTCGGGCGAGCCGCTAGGATTGCTCTGCCCCACCGGTCCCGTTCCAAGCCAGCTACCTGCTGGAAACTGCACAATATGCTCACAAGCACCCTGTTCTTCACATGTAGAGGCAAGAAAGAGGCAGAATCGGTCTAATTCGGCCAGTCTGACAGTAAATGTGGTGGAGAGCAAAACAGCCGTTTCAGAGCGATAGGATGCTGTTTTGCACATTTCGACTTAAAAAGGCCCTGTCCTCACTGAATATTGAGCTGCAATGTGTGATTTGGATCAGGTTTTATCATTACAAGCTCGCATGGGATGTGTAATGAGGGAAAAAGCATGATTTTTATCCTCCACGAGAGGGGCCCTGACAGCGCCCCATTCATCCGGCTGAACGCGCACCCTCGCCGGCTTCCACTGCTCGGGCGAGCCGCTAGGATTGCTCTGCCCCACCGGTCCCGTTCCAAGCCAGCTACCTGCTTGAAACTGCACAATATGCTCACAAGCACCCTGTTCTTCACATGTAGAGGCAAGAAAGAGGCAGAATCGGTCTAATTCGGCCAGTCTGACAGTAAATGTGGTGGAGAGCAAAACAGCCGTTTCAGAGCGATAGGATGCTGTTTTGCACATTTCGACTTAAAAAGGCCCTGTCCTCACTGAATATTGAGCTGCAATGTGTGATTTGGATCAGGTTTTATCATTACAAGCTCGCATGGGATGTGTAATGAGGGAAAAAGCATGATTTTTATCCTCCACGAGAGGGGCCCTGACAGCGCCCCATTCATCCGGCTGAACGCGCACCCTCGCCGGCTTCCACTGCTCGGGCGAGCCGCTAGGATTGCTCTGCCCCACCGGTCCCGTTCCAAGCCAGCTACCTGCTGGAAACTGCACAATATGCTCACAAGCACCCTGTTCTTCACATGTAGAGGCAAGAAAGAGGCAGAATCGGTCTAATTCGGCCAGTCTGACAGTAAATGTGGTGGAGAGCAAAACAGCCGTTTCAGAGCGATAGGATGCTTTTTTGCACATTTCGACTTAAAAAGGCCCTGTCCTCACTGAATATTGAGCTGCAATGTGTGATTTGGATCAGGTTTTATCATTACAAGCTCGCATGGGATGTGTAATGAGGGAAAAAGCATGATTTTTATCCTCCACGAGAGGGGCCCTGACAGCGCCCCATTCATCCGGCTGAACGCGCACCCTCGCCGGCTTCCACTGCTCGGGCGAGCCGCTAGGATTGCTCTGCCCCACCGGTCCCGTTCCAAGCCAGCTACCTGCTGGAAACTGCACAATATGCTCACAAGCACCCTGTTCTTCACATGTAGAGGCAAGAAAGAGGCAGAATCGGTCTAATTCGGCCAGTCTGACAGTAAATGTGGTGGAGAGCAAAACAGCCGTTTCAGAGCGATAGGATGCTTTTTTGCACATTTCGACTTAAAAAGGCCCTGTCCTCACTGAATATTGAGCTGCAATGTGTGATTTGGATCAGGTTTTATCATTACAAGCTCGCATGGGATGTGTAATGAGGGAAAAAGCATGATTTTTATCCTCCACGAGAGGGGCCCTGACAGCGCCCCATTCATCCGGCTGAACGCGCACCATCGCCGGCTTCCACTGCTCGGGCGAGCCGCTAGGATTGCTCTGCCCCACCGGTCCCGTTCCAAGCCAGCTACCTGCTGGAAACTGCACAATATGCTCACAAGCACCCTGTTCTTCACATGTAGAGGCAAGAAAGAGGCAGAATCGGTCTAATTCGGCCAGTCTGACAGTAAATGTGGTGGAGAGCAAAACAGCCGTTTCAGAGCGATAGGATGCTTTTTTGCACATTTCGACTTAAAAAGGCCCTGTCCTCACTGAATATTGAGCTGCAATGTGTGATTTGGATGAGGTTTTATCATTACAAGCTCGCATGGGATGTGTAATGAGGGAAAAAGCATGATTTTTATCCTCCACGAGAGGGGCCCTGACAGCGCCCCATTCATCCGGCTGAACGCGCACCCTCGCCGGCTTCCACTGCTCGGGCGAGCCGCTAGGATTGCTCTGCCCCACCGGTCCCGTTCCAAGCCAGCTACCTGCTGGAAACTGCACAATATGCTCACAAGCACCCTGTTCTTCACATGTAGAGGCAAGAAAGAGGCAGAATCGGTCTAATTCGGCCAGTCTGACAGTAAATGTGGTGGAGAGCAAAACAGCCGTTTCAGAGCGATAGGATGCTGTTTTGCACATTTCGACTTAAAAAGGCCCTGTCCTCACTGAATATTGAGCTGCAATGTGTGATTTGGATGAGGTTTTATCATTACAAGCTCGCATGGGATGTGTAATGAGGGAAAAAGCATGATTTTTATCCTCCACGAGAGGGGCCCTGACAGCGCCCCATTCATCCGGCTGAACGCGCACCCTCGCCGGCTTCCACTGCTCGGGCGAGCCGCTAGGATTGCTCTGCCCCACCGGTCCCGTTCCAAGCCAGCTACCTGCTGGAAACTGCACAATATGCTCACAAGCACCCTGTTCTTCACATGTAGAGGCAAGAAAGAGGCAGAATCGGTCTAATTCGGCCAGTCTGACAGTAAATGTGGTGGAGAGCAAAACAGCCGTTTCAGAGCGATAGGATGCTTTTTTGCACATTTCGACTTAAAAAGGCCCTGTCCTCACTGAATATTGAGCTGCAATGTGTGATTTGGATGAGGTTTTATCATTACAAGCTCGCATGGGATGTGTAATGAGGGAAAAAGCATGATTTTTATCCTCCACGAGAGGGGCCCTGACAGCGCCCCATTCATCCGGCTGAACGCGCACCCTCGCCGGCTTCCACTGCTCGGGCGAGCCGCTAGGATTGCTCTGCCCCACCGGTCCCGTTCCAAGCCAGCTACCTGCTTGAAACTGCACAATATGCTCACAAGCACCCTGTTCTTCACATGTAGAGGCAAGAAAGAGGCAGAATCGGTCTAATTCGGCCAGTCTGACAGTAAATGTGGTGGAGAGCAAAACAGCCGTTTCAGAGCGATAGGATGCTGTTTTGCACATTTCGACTTAAAAAGGCCCTGTCCTCACTGAATATTGAGCTGCAATGTGTGATTTGGATCAGGTTTTATCATTACAAGCTCGCATGGGATGTGTAATGAGGGAAAAGCATGATTTTTATCCTCCACGAGAGGGGCCCTGACAGCGCCCCATTCATCCGGCTGAACGCGCACCCTCGCCGGCTTCCACTGCTCGGGCGAGCCGCTAGGATTGCTCTGCCCCACCGGTCCCGTTCCAAGCCAGCTACCTGCTGGAAACTGCACAATATGCTCACAAGCACCCTGTTCTTCACATGTAGAGGCAAGAAAGAGGCAGAATCGGTCTAATTCGGCCAGTCTGACAGTAAATGTGGTGGAGAGCAAAACAGCCGTTTCAGAGCGATAGGATGCTGTTTTGCACATTTCGACTTAAAAAGGCCCTGTCCTCACTGAATATTGAGCTGCAATGTGTGATTTGGATCAGGTTTTATCATTACAAGCTCGCATGGGATGTGTAATGAGGGAAAAAGCATGATTTTTATCCTCCACGAGAGGGGCCCTGACAGCGCCCCATTCATCCGGCTGAACGCGCACCATCGCCGGCTTCCACTGCTCGGGCGAGCCGCTAGGATTGCTCTGCCCCACCGGTCCCGTTCCAAGCCAGCTACCTGCTTGAAACTGCACAATATGCTCACAAGCACCCTGTTCTTCACATGTAGAGGCAAGAAAGAGGCAGAATCGGTCTAATTCGGCCAGTCTGACAGTAAATGTGGTGGAGAGCAAAACAGCCGTTTCAGAGCGATAGGATGCTTTTTTGCACATTTCGACTTAAAAAGGCCCTGTCCTCACTGAATATTGAGCTGCAATGTGTGATTTGGATCAGGTTTTATCATTACAAGCTCGCATGGGATGTGTAATGAGGGAAAAAGCATGATTTTTATCCTCCACGAGAGGGGCCCTGACAGCGCCCCATTCATCCGGCTGAACGCGCACCCTCGCCGGCTTCCACTGCTCGGGCGAGCCGCTAGGATTGCTCTGCCCCACCGGTCCCGTTCCAAGCCAGCTACCTGCTTGAAACTGCACAATATGCTCACAAGCACCCTGTTCTTCACATGTAGAGGCAAGAAAGAGGCAGAATCGGTCTAATTCGGCCAGTCTGACAGTAAATGTGGTGGAGAGCAAAACAGCCGTTTCAGAGCGATAGGATGCTGTTTTGCACATTTCGACTTAAAAAGGCCCTGTCCTCACTGAATATTGAGCTGCAATGTGTGATTTGGATCAGGTTTTATCATTACAAGCTCGCATGGGATGTGTAATGAGGGAAAAAGCATGATTTTTATCCTCCACGAGAGGGGCCCCGACAGCGCCCCATTCATCCGGCTGAACGCGCACCCTCGCCGGCTTCCACTGCTCGGGCGAGCCGCTAGGATTGCTCTGCCCCACCGGTCCCGTTCCAAGCCAGCTACCTGCTGGAAACTGCACAATATGCTCACAAGCACCCTGTTCTTCACATGTAGAGGCAAGAAAGAGGCAGAATCGGTCTAATTCGGCCAGTCTGACAGTAAATGTGGTGGAGAGCAAAACAGCCGTTTCAGAGCGATAGGATGCTGTTTTGCACATTTCGACTTAAAAAGGCCCTGTCCTCACTGAATATTGAGCTGCAATGTGTGATTTGGATCAGGTTTTATCATTACAAGCTCGCATGGGATGTGTAATGAGGGAAAAAGCATGATTTTTATCCTCCACGAGAGGGGCCCTGACAGCGCCCCATTCATCCGGCTGAACGCGCACCCTCGCCGGCTTCCACTGCTCGGGCGAGCCGCTAGGATTGCTCTGCCCCACCGGTCCCGTTCCAAGCCAGCTACCTGCTGGAAACTGCACAATATGCTCACAAGCACCCTGTTCTTCACATGTAGAGGCAAGAAAGAGGCAGAATCGGTCTAATTCGGCCAGTCTGACAGTAAATGTGGTGGAGAGCAAAACAGCCGTTTCAGAGCGATAGGATGCTTTTTTGCACATTTCGACTTAAAAAGGCCCTGTCCTCACTGAATATTGAGCTGCAATGTGTGATTTGGATGAGGTTTTATCATTACAAGCTCGCATGGGATGTGTAATGAGGGAAAAAGCATGATTTTTATCCTCCACGAGAGGGGCCCTGACAGCGCCCCATTCATCCGGCTGAACGCGCACCCTCGCCGGCTTCCACTGCTCGGGCGAGCCGCTAGGATTGCTCTGCCCCACCGGTCCCGTTCCAAGCCAGCTACCTGCTGGAAACTGCACAATATGCTCACAAGCACCCTGTTCTTCACATGTAGAGGCAAGAAAGAGGCAGAATCGGTCTAATTCGGCCAGTCTGACAGTAAATGTGGTGGAGAGCAAAACAGCCGTTTCAGAGCGATAGGATGCTGTTTTGCACATTTCGACTTAAAAAGGCCCTGTCCTCACTGAATATTGAGCTGCAATGTGTGATTTGGATGAGGTTTTATCATTACAAGCTCGCATGGGATGTGTAATGAGGGAAAAAGCATGATTTTTATCCTCCACGAGAGGGGCCCTGACAGCGCCCCATTCATCCGGCTGAACGCGCACCCTCGCCGGCTTCCACTGCTCGGGCGAGCCGCTAGGATTGCTCTGCCCCACCGGTCCCGTTCCAAGCCAGCTACCTGCTGGAAACTGCACAATATGCTCACAAGCACCCTGTTCTTCACATGTAGAGGCAAGAAAGAGGCAGAATCGGTCTAATTCGGCCAGTCTGACAGTAAATGTGGTGGAGAGCAAAACAGCCGTTTCAGAGCGATAGGATGCTTTTTTGCACATTTCGACTTAAAAAGGCCCTGTCCTCACTGAATATTGAGCTGCAATGTGTGATTTGGATGAGGTTTTATCATTACAAGCTCGCATGGGATGTGTAATGAGGGAAAAAGCATGATTTTTATCCTCCACGAGAGGGGCCCTGACAGCGCCCCATTCATCCGGCTGAACGCGCACCCTCGCCGGCTTCCACTGCTCGGGCGAGCCGCTAGGATTGCTCTGCCCCACCGGTCCCGTTCCAAGCCAGCTACCTGCTGGAAACTGCACAATATGCTCACAAGCACCCTGTTCTTCACATGTAGAGGCAAGAAAGAGGCAGAATCGGTCTAATTCGGCCAGTCTGACAGTAAATGTGGTGGAGAGCAAAACAGCCGTTTCAGAGCGATAGGATGCTTTTTTGCACATTTCGACTTAAAAAGGCCCTGTCCTCACTGAATATTGAGCTGCAATGTGTGATTTGGATGAGGTTTTATCATTACAAGCTCGCATGGGATGTGTAATGAGGGAAAAAGCATGATTTTTATCCTCCACGAGAGGGGCCCTGACAGCGCCCCATTCATCCGGCTGAACGCGCACCCTCGCCGGCTTCCACTGCTCGGGCGAGCCGCTAGGATTGCTCTGCCCCACCGGTCCCGTTCCAAGCCAGCTACCTGCTGGAAACTGCACAATATGCTCACAAGCACCCTGTTCTTCACATGTAGAGGCAAGAAAGAGGCAGAATCGGTCTAATTCGGCCAGTCTGACAGTAAATGTGGTGGAGAGCAAAACAGCCGTTTCAGAGCGATAGGATGCTGTTTTGCACATTTCGACTTAAAAAGGCCCTGTCCTCACTGAATATTGAGCTGCAATGTGTGATTTGGATGAGGTTTTATCATTACAAGCTCGCATGGGATGTGTAATGAGGGAAAAAGCATGATTTTTATCCTCCACGAGAGGGGCCCTGACAGCGCCCCATTCATCCGGCTGAACGCGCACCCTCGCCGGCTTCCACTGCTCGGGCGAGCCGCTAGGATTGCTCTGCCCCACCGGTCCCGTTCCAAGCCAGCTACCTGCTGGAAACTGCACAATATGCTCACAAGCACCCTGTTCTTCACATGTAGAGGCAAGAAAGAGGCAGAATCGGTCTAATTCGGCCAGTCTGACAGTAAATGTGGTGGAGAGCAAAACAGCCGTTTCAGAGCGATAGGATGCTGTTTTGCACATTTCGACTTAAAAAGGCCCTGTCCTCACTGAATATTGAGCTGCAATGTGTGATTTGGATGAGGTTTTATCATTACAAGCTCGCATGGGATGTGTAATGAGGGAAAAAGCATGATTTTTATCCTCCACGAGAGGGGCCCTGACAGCGCCCCATTCATCCGGCTGAACGCGCACCCTCGCCGGCTTCCACTGCTCGGGCGAGCCGCTAGGATTGCTCTGCCCCACCGGTCCCGTTCCAAGCCAGCTACCTGCTGGAAACTGCACAATATGCTCACAAGCACCCTGTTCTTCACATGTAGAGGCAAGAAAGAGGCAGAATCGGTCTAATTCGGCCAGTCTGACAGTAAATGTGGTGGAGAGCAAAACAGCCGTTTCAGAGCGATAGGATGCTGTTTTGCACATTTCGACTTAAAAAGGCCCTGTCCTCACTGAATATTGAGCTGCAATGTGTGATTTGGATGAGGTTTTATCATTACAAGCTCGCATGGGATGTGTAATGAGGGAAAAAGCATGATTTTTATCCTCCACGAGAGGGGCCCTGACAGCGCCCCATTCATCCGGCTGAACGCGCACCCTCGCCGGCTTCCACTGCTCGGGCGAGCCGCTAGGATTGCTCTGCCCCACCGGTCCCGTTCCAAGCCAGCTACCTGCTGGAAACTGCACAATATGCTCACAAGCACCCTGTTCTTCACATGTAGAGGCAAGAAAGAGGCAGAATCGGTCTAATTCGGCCAGTCTGACAGTAAATGTGGTGGAGAGCAAAACAGCCGTTTCAGAGCGATAGGATGCTGTTTTGCACATTTCGACTTAAAAAGGCCCTGTCCTCACTGAATATTGAGCTGCAATGTGTGATTTGGATCAGGTTTTATCATTACAAGCTCGCATGGGATGTGTAATGAGGGAAAAAGCATGATTTTTATCCTCCACGAGAGGGGCCCTGACAGCGCCCCATTCATCCGGCTGAACGCGCACCCTCGCCGGCTTCCACTGCTCGGGCGAGCCGCTAGGATTGCTCTGCCCCACCGGTCCCGTTCCAAGCCAGCTACCTGCTGGAAACTGCACAATATGCTCACAAGCACCCTGTTCTTCACATGTAGAGGCAAGAAAGAGGCAGAATCGGTCTAATTCGGCCAGTCTGACAGTAAATGTGGTGGAGAGCAAAACAGCCGTTTCAGAGCGATAGGATGCTGTTTTGCACATTTCGACTTAAAAAGGCCCTGTCCTCACTGAATATTGAGCTGCAATGTGTGATTTGGATCAGGTTTTATCATTACAAGCTCGCATGGGATGTGTAATGAGGGAAAAAGCATGATTTTTATCCTCCACGAGAGGGGCCCTGACAGCGCCCCATTCATCCGGCTGAACGCGCACCCTCGCCGGCTTCCACTGCTCGGGCGAGCCGCTAGGATTGCTCTGCCCCACCGGTCCCGTTCCAAGCCAGCTACCTGCTGGAAACTGCACAATATGCTCACAAGCACCCTGTTCTTCACATGTAGAGGCAAGAAAGAGGCAGAATCGGTCTAATTCGGCCAGTCTGACAGTAAATGTGGTGGAGAGCAAAACAGCCGTTTCAGAGCGATAGGATGCTTTTTTGCACATTTCGACTTAAAAAGGCCCTGTCCTCACTGAATATTGAGCTGCAATGTGTGATTTGGATCAGGTTTTATCATTACAAGCTCGCATGGGATGTGTAATGAGGGAAAAAGCATGATTTTTATCCTCCACGAGAGGGGCCCTGACAGCGCCCCATTCATCCGGCTGAACGCGCACCATCGCCGGCTTCCACTGCTCGGGCGAGCCGCTAGGATTGCTCTGCCCCACCGGTCCCGTTCCAAGCCAGCTACCTGCTGGAAACTGCACAATATGCTCACAAGCACCCTGTTCTTCACATGTAGAGGCAAGAAAGAGGCAGAATCGGTCTAATTCGGCCAGTCTGACAGTAAATGTGGTGGAGAGCAAAACAGCCGTTTCAGAGCGATAGGATGCTTTTTTGCACATTTCGACTTAAAAAGGCCCTGTCCTCACTGAATATTGAGCTGCAATGTGTGATTTGGATCAGGTTTTATCATTACAAGCTCGCATGGGATGTGTAATGAGGGAAAAAGCATGATTTTTATCCTCCACGAGAGGGGCCCTGACAGCGCCCCATTCATCCGGCTGAACGCGCACCCTCGCCGGCTTCCACTGCTCGGGCGAGCCGCTAGGATTGCTCTGCCCCACCGGTCCCGTTCCAAGCCAGCTACCTGCTGGAAACTGCACAATATGCTCACAAGCACCCTGTTCTTCACATGTAGAGGCAAGAAAGAGGCAGAATCGGTCTAATTCGGCCAGTCTGACAGTAAATGTGGTGGAGAGCAAAACAGCCGTTTCAGAGCGATAGGATGCTTTTTTGCACATTTCGACTTAAAAAGGCCCTGTCCTCACTGAATATTGAGCTGCAATGTGTGATTTGGATCAGGTTTTATCATTACAAGCTCGCATGGGATGTGTAATGAGGGAAAAAGCATGATTTTTATCCTCCACGAGAGGGGCCCTGACAGCGCCCCATTCATCCGGCTGAACGCGCACCCTCGCCGGCTTCCACTGCTCGGGCGAGCCGCTAGGATTGCTCTGCCCCACCGGTCCCGTTCCAAGCCAGCTACCTGCTGGAAACTGCACAATATGCTCACAAGCACCCTGTTCTTCACATGTAGAGGCAAGAAAGAGGCAGAATCGGTCTAATTCGGCCAGTCTGACAGTAAATGTGGTGGAGAGCAAAACAGCCGTTTCAGAGCGATAGGATGCTTTTTTGCACATTTCGACTTAAAAAGGCCCTGTCCTCACTGAATATTGAGCTGCAATGTGTGATTTGGATGAGGTTTTATCATTACAAGCTCGCATGGGATGTGTAATGAGGGAAAAAGCATGATTTTTATCCTCCACGAGAGGGGCCCTGACAGCGCCCCATTCATCCGGCTGAACGCGCACCCTCGCCGGCTTCCACTGCTCGGGCGAGCCGCTAGGATTGCTCTGCCCCACCGGTCCCGTTCCAAGCCAGCTACCTGCTGGAAACTGCACAATATGCTCACAAGCACCCTGTTCTTCACATGTAGAGGCAAGAAAGAGGCAGAATCGGTCTAATTCGGCCAGTCTGACAGTAAATGTGGTGGAGAGCAAAACAGCCGTTTCAGAGCGATAGGATGCTTTTTTGCACATTTCGACTTAAAAAGGCCCTGTCCTCACTGAATATTGAGCTGCAATGTGTGATTTGGATCAGGTTTTATCATTACAAGCTCGCATGGGATGTGTAATGAGGGAAAAAGCATGATTTTTATCCTCCACGAGAGGGGCCCTGACAGCGCCCCATTCATCCGGCTGAACGCGCACCCTCGCCGGCTTCCACTGCTCGGGCGAGCCGCTAGGATTGCTCTGCCCCACCGGTCCCGTTCCAAGCCAGCTACCTGCTGGAAACTGCACAATATGCTCACAAGCACCCTGTTCTTCACATGTAGAGGCAAGAAAGAGGCAGAATCGGTCTAATTCGGCCAGTCTGACAGTAAATGTGGTGGAGAGCAAAACAGCCGTTTCAGAGCGATAGGATGCTGTTTTGCACATTTCGACTTAAAAAGGCCCTGTCCTCACTGAATATTGAGCTGCAATGTGTGATTTGGATCAGGTTTTATCATTACAAGCTCGCATGGGATGTGTAATGAGGGAAAAAGCATGATTTTTATCCTCCACGAGAGGGGCCCTGACAGCGCCCCATTCATCCGGCTGAACGCGCACCCTCGCCGGCTTCCACTGCTCGGGCGAGCCGCTAGGATTGCTCTGCCCCACCGGTCCCGTTCCAAGCCAGCTACCTGCTGGAAACTGCACAATATGCTCACAAGCACCCTGTTCTTCACATGTAGAGGCAAGAAAGAGGCAGAATCGGTCTAATTCGGCCAGTCTGACAGTAAATGTGGTGGAGAGCAAAACAGCCGTTTCAGAGCGATAGGATGCTGTTTTGCACATTTCGACTTAAAAAGGCCCTGTCCTCACTGAATATTGAGCTGCAATGTGTGATTTGGATCAGGTTTTATCATTACAAGCTCGCATGGGATGTGTAATGAGGGAAAAAGCATGATTTTTATCCTCCACGAGAGGGGCCCTGACAGCGCCCCATTCATCCGGCTGAACGCGCACCCTCGCCGGCTTCCACTGCTCGGGCGAGCCGCTAGGATTGCTCTGCCCCACCGGTCCCGTTCCAAGCCAGCTACCTGCTGGAAACTGCACAATATGCTCACAAGCACCCTGTTCTTCACATGTAGAGGCAAGAAAGAGGCAGAATCGGTCTAATTCGGCCAGTCTGACAGTAAATGTGGTGGAGAGCAAAACAGCCGTTTCAGAGCGATAGGATGCTTTTTTGCACATTTCGACTTAAAAAGGCCCTGTCCTCACTGAATATTGAGCTGCAATGTGTGATTTGGATCAGGTTTTATCATTACAAGCTCGCATGGGATGTGTAATGAGGGAAAAAGCATGATTTTTATCCTCCACGAGAGGGGCCCTGACAGCGCCCCATTCATCCGGCTGAACGCGCACCATCGCCGGCTTCCACTGCTCGGGCGAGCCGCTAGGATTGCTCTGCCCCACCGGTCCCGTTCCAAGCCAGCTACCTGCTGGAAACTGCACAATATGCTCACAAGCACCCTGTTCTTCACATGTAGAGGCAAGAAAGAGGCAGAATCGGTCTAATTCGGCCAGTCTGACAGTAAATGTGGTGGAGAGCAAAACAGCCGTTTCAGAGCGATAGGATGCTTTTTTGCACATTTCGACTTAAAAAGGCCCTGTCCTCACTGAATATTGAGCTGCAATGTGTGATTTGGATCAGGTTTTATCATTACAAGCTCGCATGGGATGTGTAATGAGGGAAAAAGCATGATTTTTATCCTCCACGAGAGGGGCCCTGACAGCGCCCCATTCATCCGGCTGAACGCGCACCCTCGCCGGCTTCCACTGCTCGGGCGAGCCGCTAGGATTGCTCTGCCCCACCGGTCCCGTTCCAAGCCAGCTACCTGCTGGAAACTGCACAATATGCTCACAAGCACCCTGTTCTTCACATGTAGAGGCAAGAAAGAGGCAGAATCGGTCTAATTCGGCCAGTCTGACAGTAAATGTGGTGGAGAGCAAAACAGCCGTTTCAGAGCGATAGGATGCTTTTTTGCACATTTCGACTTAAAAAGGCCCTGTCCTCACTGAATATTGAGCTGCAATGTGTGATTTGGATCAGGTTTTATCATTACAAGCTCGCATGGGATGTGTAATGAGGGAAAAAGCATGATTTTTATCCTCCACGAGAGGGGCCCTGACAGCGCCCCATTCATCCGGCTGAACGCGCACCCTCGCCGGCTTCCACTGCTCGGGCGAGCCGCTAGGATTGCTCTGCCCCACCGGTCCCGTTCCAAGCCAGCTACCTGCTGGAAACTGCACAATATGCTCACAAGCACCC
>NW_028181730.1:0-25273 GCF_963514085.1 Chelon labrosus | reverse complement strand
CATCGGCTAGAACATTTATGCCTCACATCATAACATATACTTGAAAGTGCTGGAGAGCAAGCAGCAATGCTGGCATCTCTTTCTCAGTGGTATCCAAACCTGTAATCCAGACAAAGCACACACATCATATGTGATAGTTTTTTTTACATACAGCATATAATATAAAATGAAGCTGCCGGTCCACTAATACAACATCAGTACATTCTGTCAGAGCCAAAGTTGCATTTCCCTCACTAGTAGTGCAAAGTTTCTTGTTCTGTCTTGTTATATTATAACGACACCTGAATAAAAACACCCAATATAACCACCATGGTTAGAACAGATTGGTCTGAATGTCCAGTCTGTTCTGAATGTCCGACAGGAATAAGAGGGACGGTGTAAAGCTTGATAATTCATTCATTCAACAGGAAAATATTAGCGCCTTGAATGGAAAACACAAGAAGGAGACTGATACAAAGTATTTGGCCAAATAAGAAAACTCGGATGAGTAAGGGCCTTTTTTTAAAAAAAATCTTGTTTTTATTCCCCTTTCTCGAGGAATTGGCCACCAAGTCCCATAAAACAGTATTGGCTCTATAGCAATGCAAATAAGCCGGAGAGACATTGTTATTTCGGGCTGAGGGGCCGTTCAGAAGAAAATAACAGAGTCCCGAGAGGCAGAGTGTGCATCCTCATAAACAGGGTATCAGAGCAGAGTGGCTGACTCCCGGACTGTCAAGAGAGAGGCAACAAGACACCAAATGAAAACACATCATAGCAGCACGTCCCCGTGTCTCATGGTCGGCAATAACTACGACTGGTGTGAAGTGAATATTTGCTTTAAAATGTATGAGTGGAATTCACACGGGTAAAAAGAAAAAAAAAAAAAAAGAAAATGGGAGCGGGAGGAAGAGACCCAGCTAGGAGATGAGATAGGAATTTCAAATCCAAATAGAATATTTCATCACCGCTGAGCATATGAATTAGGGGGGAGCGTGTCCACAATTCCTCGCTGAAAGAATACTTCCACCTCCTTTTGATGAAGACAGACTCCGCATTAGGAAAAGCGGAAATCGCATCTGTTCACTCAGCATAATTGCATAAAGACGACATCTGACTTCATTATTTCCTTGCAAAGGATTGATCACAGGCCTTCCTCCTGTTTATATAAACCCAAAATAGCTGGGGTATTTTTTGCCTGTAAGCTCACGCCGAATTGATCCGGAGAAGAAGTTGACACAAGGGGAGGCAAAAAGGCCCCCAGGAAGTAGTTTTCAAGACTTCAGCGCCTAATGCGGTGTGAAAACTACTTGCTAATGTGCGATAAGCACATGTCTTCAAATATTATTCAGCAATGTTTGGGATTTTCTGACAGGGAACATAATACTATACACCTCACCGAGCTCACACAGGTGTGGAGTTTGGCTTCCTTCTTTTAAAGTCCTCTCTAGGGCGTCAAATCACACGAAAACAAAGAACATAAAGAAAATTATTAAGCAACTTAGGGGTATGACCCAACCTGAGAAAGGTGGCTATTAAATACCTATCAAGTGAACTGGATTTATTTTCTGCTCAGGCTATTAAAGTTTCTGA
Organism: Chelon labrosus; assembly: GCF_963514085.1. Taxonomy (NCBI): domain Eukaryota; kingdom Metazoa; phylum Chordata; class Actinopteri; order Mugiliformes; family Mugilidae; genus Chelon; species Chelon labrosus. The sequence continues at coordinate 23,701 of NW_028181730.1, read as the reverse complement.
TAATATAAATTAAACACATAATAAAATTAGTTTTAAATATATTCAATTACTTTTTATGTCCAGCTCTGCACTATCCTCATCATCCATAATAGACAGCAATGAGAAACAAAAGACCCTTAACTTCTTATTTCACTACATTAGCCCATAAATCCACAATGCTTAATTTAAATTATAACAGTCAAAGCACATTACTGACCATGATGGAGCTGTTGAAGTGCGCCTGAGTAAACTCCTGATGCACAAACACACGGAGACTGACACTAATATGGTGTAATTATGCCTCTGCAGCAGGTAACCTGCAGCAAGCGTGATGAGAATCCTTTTCCCTTCCACCACAGTTAAGCGTGCACACAGCAAATGAGAGGATACTGTTTCGCTCTCACAAAGTGCACCACAGACCATAATCTGCCTGACAAGTCTGCGAGTCTGTCTAGTGGATTTTAGGTTTGTGGATTAAGCTTTATCACCAGGGAAAATTACATATCATTACACTGGCAGCCATGCAAATATGAGAGAACCAAATGGGCCTTTTTCTCTTTCCTCTCTGAAGATTCATCTTAAAATATCTCTCATGATATACTTCACGGTTTTCATTACTGCCACCACAAAATCTGGTTATAAAGTGTCCTTCCAGTTTTAAAACTCACAGATGTCGTTCGTAAAGTAGTAAAACGTTTGCGAGCTATTCACTAGCACACTAGCAAAACGAGAACATGCTAGTCATGCTAGTGTAACCTTTATAATTTATTATCCTTAGCCTTTTATATTACAACATGCTAGTTAAAGAGTTTCATTAAAAATCTTACAATAAAGATGCCTATGGTAGCTTGCTATTTGACATGTATGGCAGACCAGAACTGCCAAAATAAAAGAAATAAATCTAGAAATAAATAAAATGATTCAATGAATGCATTTAAATGCCATTAAATGCACCAAAATTAGATGGGAGAATTGCTTTAGAAAGTGTTGTTTTTCTTAATTTAAAGGCATATGTTTTTGTTTTTAATTTTAGCAGCTCTGGTCCTCCATATTCTGTAGCCTAAGGAACTGTCAAGCACCTTATTTTGTTTTGTTCAATTATGGAGGGCCAGAACAACCAAATTAAGACTTAATAAATAACTTAAATTAAACGTGTTTTGCTTTATAAAATCTAGCATAAATGAAATACTTAGCTTGTTCGCAAGTAATCACAAGTAAGCCAATTTACTAAAAGAGAAAACTAGCAGTATAAGGCTTACTTATACTCTCGTTATATAAGTTATACTCTACTGCACAATGTCACTAAATAAAAAAAAAATAAAAAATGGAAGGTATTAACCACCTAATAAGCTGGATCTCTTTCTCAATTTTGGTCAACTTGTGTGCAATAATTTAAATAAGTTACCTTTATCCCCTAAAGTAAGTCAACTAATTGTTGCGCTATGGTTGAAATGAATCATTGGAACAATCTGAAACGGTGGTGTTACAATGATTCTTAAGTAAAATAAGGTGAGAATATATATGTTTTGGATGGATCATGGAAACCAACACTAGAAAATTCGCACTCAGGCGTGCAAAAACCTATCACATATGATATATATTTGTAGGAAAACTTGCTGTATTTGTTATGCTATGTTTTCTGGTGGGGATTTCCTCCCAACATGGTAGATAATGAATAATTAAGGACATACTGAAGGCAACGAGGTCCAGAAATGAAGCCTGGATGTCAGTAAAGCAGCAAAACACCCTGTTCCCAGTGTTATTTTTTTTCTTAATATTTCAGAAGTGTCTGCTCGAGTTTATCAGATAAGTAACCTTGATCTCGCTCAGAAGCTCGATCGCGCCCTCATTTTGTGCTGAGTCTCCCTGAAAACAACCTGCTCACTTTCACCTTACATCGCCTCCAGTCCTCCATCTCCTGGCTTTATCTCTCCCTTGAAGTCTCCAAGTTCGACGAGTTACACCGTCGGATGAATGCGGAGTGGCTGCACCCTCCTGACCCCTGGTTTGAGTCTGGAGCGACCCTTGATGCCGACATATAAAATGTTCAAAGTTGGGCATGAAGACAGTATTTTACACCAGGCCACAAAAAAAGAATGCTGCAGTTTTGCAGTGATAACGATTTAGATTTTGGCAGGATCGCCACGTTATTAGGAGAAAAAAAGTTTTTAATGGATGACAGTGCCAGAGTACTAATGAGAAAATCTGCTGAACTCAGATCCTTGACAAAGATGACAAGGACGCGGCCTTGTCCCTGTATTAAGTCATGTTGTTTTCAAGTCACACATCAGAAGACCTTTACAAAATGAGGGCGATTAACCTCAGATAACCGCCGACAGTTTCATTTATCCCGTCTGCGCCTGGCATAAATGTGTGTTTGCGCAAGGTAATGCCGAAGTGCTTGTAAATTCCACTCACTCCGGTTCACCCGTGGAAAGGGAGAAGAGTGGGGAGGAGGGGGAGCAAAGGGCTGGACCTGCCGATACATTTTAAGCTAAATATTCCTTTCACATCGACCCCAGTTGTCGGCGAGCATGAGACACGAAGTTGTGCCGTAATGTGCTTTGATTTGCCGCCTCCCCTAGACAGGATGCCAGACGACAGTGCCCTGTGAAGACTCTGTACCGGAGAAGGAGCTACTTGAACTCTAGACCTGTGTGATATGACTGGCATATGATTTCTTTAGATACAACATATATGTATAAAATAGCCTCTTATGGATAAATTGAAGTCTAAAGGCCAAAAGCAAGCCAAACAAGCAGTTTGCCTTCAGTCTTTGCTTTGACATTGTTGGATGCTTTATAATATTATGCTAATGTTTCTAAAAACTGTATTATTCCATTACATTTTGAATTCGGAGTTTGTAATACATAAAACTCACAGATCATAATGCAAGATGAGTCATTTACCTTGCTTTTAGTCCTATTTTTTTATTTTTATTTTTTTCGGTCTCCATTAACAACTGAGAAGAATACCCATTAAGTTCTCTGGCTCGTCACTGGCTGTGTCCGTCCGCCGTTTACTGGGCTTTTAGAGCCTTTTCGCTGAAAAAAAAACAAAAAACAGCCCACCTGCTGTAGCCAAAAGCATCACTCTAACAGCAGTAAAAGTAAACCAAAACAGTACATTTGCGGGCTTTAAAAAGCAACACAATGACAGGAGAATGGATGCAATAAAGCCTGATGAAGCTAAACGCAACGGCAGAGTTGGGTGATAATTCAGGCACATCACTACAAGCGACCGTGATCCGGTATTCCACTGGTTATATAGAAATACTGGTTGAGGACTTCCGGTCGCGCAGCTACAAGATGGCAGCCTAGTTTTTCGTGCCCTCCGACCGACACAGAAAACTGCCCTAAATAAGTTGAAAATATCCACAATAACGAGTTAAAGAAAATATGACAGATAATAGGGCTAATAAGGGAACACATAGGAAGACCAGAAGCTCCGTAGCGGTAGGAGACGGGGATGAATGGCCCCCGCTAACTCAGCCTAGCCGAAGTAGCTCCCCAATGCTACACGAGGAAAAGGAAGCAGAAGACGCAACCCTGCACTCCATTCTAAGCGAGATAAAGGACTTCAGACGTGATAACAATCAACAACTCGCGGAGATTAAGCAGGAATTACACAGCACCAACAACAGACTAGAGGAGGCTGAGGGTAGGATCGAAGAAACCGAGACAGCGCTGCAGGCCATGGCTACGCTAATGAAAAAGCTAATGAAACGCCAGGTGAGCATGGAGGCTAAGCTAACGGACCAGGAGGGGAGAGCTCGTCGGGACAATCTCCGGATTCACGGTATACCTGAGAAGGAGGAGGGTGACAACATGTGCGCCTTTCTGGAGAAACTACTAAGTGACACACTGGATATCCACGGAATCAGGATCGAACGGGCTCACCGGACCCAAGCACCTGCGCCGAATGATCCGCAGGCGAGACCCCGGTCCATAATCGCAAAGTTCACGAGTTACAGAATCAAGGAAGAAGTTATCCGCAAAGCTTGGCAGAAAAAAACGGTGTATTACAAGAACACACGCATTTTTGTGGATCACGACTACCCAGCTGCAGTGCTTAAGAGACGTTATGAGTACACTGAAGCGAAAAAGATCCTGAGGGAGAGAAAGATTAAATTTCAAACCCCCTACCCAGCCAAGCTACGGGTCCACTATGACGACGGTACAGAAACATATCAGAATGCAGCGGACGCCACAGCGGACATGGCGAAACGAGGACTCCCCGTCACCGTCATCACGGCCCCGATCGACACAGACCACCGGGAGCTGCAACTCCTATCCTCATGGCAGGCGGCAGGAGATCCAAGGGGAACATCAGGCGAGGACGCAGGAGCACAACAACAGGAGAAACCCTCTCACAGATCTTACAAAGAGAGGCTACAGCAGTTTAAACATGCACATCCAACAAAGTGAATCCAAAAGGTGACCTATAGGCTATTCGCATGACCCCAGATAAATAATTAATATACATTCAGCCTCGTGTAGCAGACTATTTTATTTTGATTTCAGTAAGAGTTTACCAAGAATTAAGATATCTAACACATAATTTAAGAGGGGGAGAGATGGAGGGAGGAGAGAGAGAAGGGGGTAGAAGGAGACGGAAAGAGATCTGTCAGTTTTAAGTGAAGGGGGACACTTTACTTTGATTTTAGAGACCCAACCTGGAAAAGGTTGTAGGGGTCCAACATGTTTTGAGTTTCACAACTGTTTCCCCCCCATTGCCTCCTCCTCCCTTTTTATTTTATTTCTCTATCATTATTTCTTTTGTATCTCCCTCTCCCTCTCACTTCGTTATTTTGACTGGATCCTGGATGTTAAAGGACTCAATCTGGATCTGAGACATTTAAAAAAAAAAAAAAAGACTAATATATAACACAATTGGGGCCTGTCTTTTCTAAGTTCAGTTAAGTATTTTGATTTTGAACCCTGAAGGATTAATCCTCAAGTAAGTCTCAGACACTAAACCGAGAACCTGTGAAATGGGGTCACGAGTGAAGCCTCTCAGGGAAAAAAAAAAACAACAAAAAACAAACACCTATGGTAACTAATCAAGGTCTTCTATAGCTATCCATACAACACTGTCGGGACACGGAAACGCAAAGGACATGTCAACACATGGACCCATCTTCCAGGACCCCTCTCTCCGGGAGGAGAGGACTTTCCTGCAAAGAGTGCTTAAACATCAGAAGCACCCGAAAGGCTCGACTTGATCGAGCCTCACCGATGGAGGTAACAAACACCAAAGTAAATAAAAAAGACTCACTAAGATGTAAGTTTTTTTTACAACTGTATATAGTTCTGTCCATTGAGTTCACAAATGTTTTTGGGATGTCTAAGGTTTTAAAAAACACAGCACAACACAGGGAGAAAGACAACACAAATAACCTGCAAAATAAATGACAGACAACCAGAATATTAAGATTATTTCATATAACATAAATGGAATCCTGAATCCAGTGAAAAGAAGTAAGATTCTGAGTAAATTGAGAAAAGAAAAAGCACACATAGCATTGTTACAGGAAACGCATCTGAACGCAACTGAGCACGAGAAACTGGGGAGGTTGGGCTTTTCAAAAGTATTCTACTCATCATATAAATCAGGTAATAGAAGAGGTGTAGCCACCCTAATATCTCAAAGACTCCCCTTTGAGAAGACTCTGGAGATTAAAGATAAAGAAGGGAGATACTCACTGATCTCAGGGAAAATAGAGGGCACCGAAGTTTCGATACTGAACGTTTATATCCCCCCGGGCAGTGGGATAGCAATCTATAGAAAAATATTTGATTTAATGTCCGAAGCAACAGGCATTCTCATCTGCGGAGGGGATTGGAACATTCGAATTAACCCAAGACTAGACTCTTCCAAACTGTTCTCACAAACCTCAATCCATAAAAAAATTAAGATTCTCATGTCAGAACTTGGGGTGATTGACCTATGGCGAGATGTTCACCCATCAGAACGAGACTACACTCACTATTCTAACCCACATGACGTGTACTCGAGGCTTGATTATTTTTTTATTTATAAGAGGGACCGCCATAGAGTACAGCAATGTGAACATGGAAATATTGACTTATCGGATCACGCCCCTGTTCTGTTAACAATTCAAATAAACAACAGCCCCAGAAATACACTCTGGAAATTAAACTCCAGTATCCTTAATGACCAACAACTCAAAACACAAATAAAAAGAGAAATAGAACAGTTTCTACAAGAAAACAACAATAATGAAGTTACTTCAGAAATAGTATGGGATACACTTAAAGCTGTCTTCAGGGGGAAAATAATATCGTATTGTGCAAAAAGAAAGAAAGAAAGACAAGAAACTCTAGCAAAATTAACTGGAGAACTGGAAGAGCTTGAAACGAAACACAAAAATGACTCGAATCAGATTATTGAATTACAACTAAAAGAAGTCAGGAAGGCGATAAATACCTGGTACACCCAAGAAACGCAAAAAAAAATGTTCTTCACAAAACAAAAATACTACGAGACGGGCCCAAAATTCGCAAAGCTGTTAGCAAGAAAATTACAAAAACAGAAAGCAGACAGCACTATTCACAAAATCAGAAATCCAGTTACAAAGGACCCGGTATATAAAAGAGAAGAAATACAATCAGCCTTTCAAAAATATTACAAAGATTTATATTCCCAACCACAATTAGAGGAAGAACAAAATATTAAAACATTCTTAAACTCTATTAACCTACCCACCTTAAACGAGCAACAAAATGATGAATTAACGGCGGAAATAACAGAAGAAGAATTGGACAAAGCCATATCAAGGCTAAAAACCAACAAGTCACCTGGACCAGACGGATTCTCATCCGACTGGTACAAAGCCTTCAGGACCGAACTAAAACCATTCCTCCTTCATATATTCAATAAAGCTTTAAAAGAAGGAAAAATCCCACCAACATGGAAGGAGGCCACTATATCAGTCATACCCAAAGAAGGAAAAGATAAATTAAAATGCGAGTCGTTCAGACCAATATCAATTCTCAATATCGACTACAAACTATACACATCGATTCTCTCAAGACGAATTCAAAAAGTTCTCCCCCAGCTCATTCATACAGATCAGACCGGATTTGTTCCACAGAGACAAACACACGATAATATAAGACGATCACTACATATACTAAGCCATATTCAAGAACAAAAATTACAGGCCCTACTGATCAGTCTGGACGCAGAGAAGGCCTTCGACTCAGTGAGCTGGGGGTTCCTATACCTGGTCCTTGAGAAATTCGGGTTCCACAAAAATTTTATTAACGCAATTAATTCATTATATAACAACCCTACTGCCAGAGTTAAAATAAACGGACATCTATCAAAGATCATTAATTTAGAAAGAGGTACAAGACAAGGGTGTGGGATGTCACCTCTTCTTTTTGCTCTCTTCATAGAGCCACTAGCCCAATGGATCAGGCAGACAGACAACATCAAAGGAATTAATATAAATAATGACATACATAAGGTGGCGCTGTACGCAGATGACATCTTGGTATATCTGACTGACCCAACTAAATCTCTCCCTGAATTATTTAAATTACTAGAACAGTATGGTAAATACGCAGGATACAAGTTAAATATCCAAAAGACGCAAATTCTAAAACTTAACTACAACCCACCAACAGAACTTAAAAAGAAATTCCATATGAAATGGGACCAGGAAGCAATAAAATATCTCGGAATTCTACTACCAAAAGATATAACCACAACTAAAAAAATAAACTACGACCCACTTATAAGCAAACTAAAAACAGATATTGCAAGATGGAACTCAAATCCATTTATGAGTTTAACGCAAAGAATAGAATCAATTAAAATGAACATACTTCCTAGGATTTTGTACCTGTTTCAGGCTCTCCCAGTCGAAATAAATTCCCAACAATTCAATGAGTGGGACAAAATTCTCTCAAGATTCATCTGGCAAGGGAAAAAACCGAGAGTAAGATTTAAAACGTTGCAACTCCCCAAAAAAGAGGGCGGAATGGCAGTCCCACACTTAAGAAATTACTTTTATTCAACTCAAATTAAGCCATTACTAAATTTATGTAATCTGGAGTATAACGCAAGATGGAAGGATATAGAAAAGACCTTAATTAAGGATTCCCCAATCCAAGCAGTGTTAGGTAATAAGGAAATAAAACAAACAATAAGTAAACTAAAAAACCCATGGCTGAAGTTCCAACTTAAAATCTGGAACACAATCAAAACAGACTACAAATTACTGGATAAATTATGGCTCATCAGATGGATTGCATATGATCCTGACTTCAAACCAAACCAACTAGATCTCAGATTCAAAACCTGGACAAGCAAAGGGATTTCAACATTCTACTCACTTACAAAAAAAGGAACACTAAAAGACTTCCAAACGCTAAAAAGAGAATTCTCCTTAGAACAGCAAGACTTTTACAGATTCTTGCAACTTCGTAATTATTTTGATAAATGCAATAAAACGCTCCTCGTAGACCTTGAAGATGCGATATTAAAAGAATTCTTAAGGTCATACTCAAATGAACCAATTAAAGGCGCCATCTCAAGGTTGTACAAAGGTCTCCTAACAAAAAAACCACACACAACAGAATATATCAAAAATAGATGGGAAAAAGAGGGACAGCTTGACATAACCAAAGAAGAATGGCTTAACTACTGTGAAATTCTGTGGAGATGCACAAGTGCACATACATGGAGGGAATTCGCGTGGAAGTGCCTGATGAGATTCTTCACTACTCCCAAGAAAAAATCTCATTATACAGGGGAAGAACCTAAATGCTGGAGAGGATGTGGAGATCAAGATGCAAATCATTGGCATGTGTTCTGGAAATGCCCAAGGTTGCAGAATTTCTGGTTGGGGGTCCATAAAACAATGGAGGAGATATTTCATATAAGGATACCCATCCAATTTGAAATCTTTATCTTAGGAAAATCAGACTTTATTACTAGAAACACTAACAGATATCTTTTCATAATTATGGTTACTGTTGCTAAGAAAAACATCACTAGACACTGGCTACACCCCGAACCTCCCACAGTGAGTGAATGGATGGACACAATTGACGACATATATCAAATGGAAAAAATAACACACGCACTAAATTTACAGATGGACAGATTTAATGAAATATGGTCTAAGTGGATCTCCTTTGTTGAAAAAAGACGACCTAATCGAAAGAACAGAACAGATTGAGCCATAATTCCAACAACAAAACATTGGGGTATTCCCATATCTGAACACACAGAAAGAATGTAGCCCTATCACTGGTAGTCTAATCTCCCATATATGTTGATATTCTCTAATTAACTTGTATTTTCTTTTTTTTTTCTCTCTGTTTTTCCTAATGCACATCCCAGTTCATATGTTTCATTTGTTCTACTGAAGTTAATTAACACCCATCCCTACCTCCCGTTGGAAGGTGGGAAGGGAAGGGGGAAAAAAAAAAAAAAAAAAAAAAAGTGTTTAAGGTTGTACCTTTGCACTCTCATTATTTATTTATTTTCTTTCATTGCCGATACTGTGTAATACTCCAACTAAATTTAGTACTGTTTGGGGGGTAAAGAAAGTAAATAAACTAAATAAAGTGAAAGTAAAATTGGAAAATAAAAAAGTACTACAGAGTTACGAATACAGTATCAGACAGGTGGTTACTAAATGTCAACTATTTGGATTTTGTTTTTGTCACTTTATTTGTTTATTTATTTAATTTTTTCTATGCTCTATTTTGGAAAGTGAGAAATTGTTCTGACATTACTCAGTTGACTGACTGTTAAACTCTGTTTCATTTCGTGTGACACTTACTCCCTATAACAAAGGTATTGGATGTTATAAGAGTGTACTGTACCTTGCTTTGAATAAAAACTATAAATAAAAAAAAAAAAAAAAAAAAAAAAAGAAATACTGGTTATAGCAGCTTTAAGGTAGCCTGGCACATTCGGTTTTCTTGATACCTTTGCAGGCTACTGGACAGCTTGACAGCCAATCAGGGCAACTAAGCATGTGACATTAAAGGCTCATAGACGCCGTAACCGAGGCACGTAGCTGACACTTGTGCGCTAATGCTAGTCGGCACTGTGTCTTTTTTGCAACTCGAGTTAATTTTTGCTTCTACTTCCTGCTTCACTTCCGACAATGGCGACTGAAATTTTTGCTGAATTTCGTCAAAAATTCCCCAAAGGTGAGTCATACAAATGTTTGTATCTCCAAACCCCCTCAGTTAACCCTACCTCTGTTGATCCAAAACAATCAATTCGAAAATTGCGGCGATGGAGAAGCAGCTGGAAATACTAAAGCGGAAACACGCTACTCCCAAGCGAAGCAATCACAGCTCTTACTGTCTACGTCGCCGCTGCACGTAGTTACATTTCTTAGGAGGTGAACGTCAGCCTATGGCGTTAGGGTCTTCGTAGGGTCTGGGCTGTCGCCGTAGGTACGGCACCAAGTTGACACAGAAGCCTAAATCGGCATTCTAAGGCATTCTCAAAAATCGCTGTCAATACCTTTTATAACAGACAAGCTAGCAGACTCTAAACACCTTGCAGAATACTAGTATGACTGTCCATCACTGGTTGGCCTGGCAGATCTTTGCTGTAGCATAATCAGTTCCCAATGGAGGGGATCCAGACCAAATTTTCGCCACAAAAAACTTGTAGCTGAGGAAGTTGGTCAGGCCTCCAGGCTACATTTAAACTCAATCACCAACAGTCAGAGTCCCAAGAAGTCAATCACAGTGCATTTAAAGTTGCAGATGTAAAAACTACTACAACACAGGACTGTATGTGAATGATCTGGGTGATTTGCCATATTGAAATCACCGAAAGGTGGCGGGCTTGCAGTACTCTATGGAACAAGGCTTAATGTTGATTGGACTATATTTAGAGGCTTCTCTTCAACAATGACTGGCACAGTGACAATGCACTGCCCCAATGGAGAATCTGCCACTGTGCCAAGACTTCCCACCAAGGACGACTGTCAGGAAAAAAGCACGAGTAGAATGAATTAAGCGCAGTCATGCTTTATTACGGATTTAGCTTTTCATTTGCAAGAGGATGAACGTGTTATATTTGCTTTTGAAAGTGACAAAATGTGGCTTTAAGTTTAAGTGCAAGGACAACACAAATAAACCGTAAGCAGCTTTAAACAGGAGCAATCCAGACAGTAAACTTAACTCTAATTCTGAAGAATCCTGTAATGGACGTTGGGTCGCGCGTTTGTGCTACGTTTCCTGGTTCCTCGGCTTCTGCAGGGGCGGAAGAAAATAAATGCCCCCGAATCCAAAACATCATTTGAACAAACGCGACGATTCATGAGTTTGTCGAGGTGCACCGCATTTCCCGTGGCTGCTTCAAATGTGAAACCGGGAAGGGAACGACAGCCAATTTTTATCACGTACCTCTCTCAAATCGATGCCCAGGATGATGTACCTGCGTGATTTCAGCGCCTAAACATGACTTGTACTCCTTTACTTCTCTCCATATGTCCTGTTTGCAAGTGTCAGTTAAATGGAAGTACACCTCCATCTCCACCCTAGACAAACTATGAAACTCAAACATATATAAATAGGAAGCGCAGACCCATTTGGGGGGGTTTATTACAAACATGGCAACTTGAGGTTGGCAATATGTAAAAGAAAATCAGTTGTGAAAAATGCAGTGAATTTCAGCAGCCTGCTACTCAGACATTCCTTAAACTAAACTTGTCCTTCCTCAGTACTCTTCACCTGCAGCCTATGGCAACACCAACCACAGAAATGAACTCTCTCAGACGTAAGTGAATTGATGTTACGTATAATTTACTATACGGAGCTATTTGCACTCTTTGGCACAGAGTATATAGATCAAATGAAATAGATTTCTGTGCTCATTATCATGCATCTAATTTTGCTGTGAGAAGTCTGCAACAGTTCAAAATGGAGAATCTGCACAATTCAGAAAGTGAGCGTCTCATCCCTAACCTGAGTCTGAGGTTAAATGGAATCCTATTGCCGCCTTCTGTCTGCACAGAGATCCCATTATGATGTGGTAGTGCAATGGCGCATTTTTCACCAGCCAAATTTTGACAAGGGGGTTTTAAAGCTTTGAGAGGTTCGGTTCTCCCGAATTGAGATGGCTGTTAGCATAATGAGAACAAAGACACAATGACAGCCGCGACGCGCACACACATATGCATTATTTATACTGCCGTTTTTGATTGTGTGCGTTCCAACATGAGGTCGGAAAAAAAACAAAAAAAACAAAAAAACAAAAAAAGCCTCGAATCTGGCCTCGAATCTGTCAAAGGTTTGACAAATGGTTCCAACTCTCTCCCTTCGTTCTTTACTCAGAGCGCTCACCAAAGAGCAAATGACTCGGGCGCACTCGGGCTGCACACTTTGATTGGCATTTCACAGTCGCATAGTGGTGCACTAGGATGACCTTAACAACGAGGTTTGACCAGCGTCTTTGTAAAAGTACAGTGTGATACTTCCATTTACTGGCATGATACTAAGGCTAGGTTGTCAGCTTTGGGATCAGTGCGTGTCGGCTGGTACTTTGTAATATGATTAATTGTCAGTATTTAAGTACAACATAAACTATCTTGTATCCTGCTTTGTTACCTCATCTTGTTTCACTTATTTATAGAGTGTCAAAGTCACGTGGTGAAAGGGGAATTACCGTTTTTTTTACAACCTGGACCTTATTTCTGGCATAAAACACGATCGTTTACTCATCCATATAACTTCGGTGTCATTTGGAGTCATTCGGACAATATTTAGATCCAGTGGAGCACCGCGTATATCCACATAGTGGGAGTGATTGGGGCACCAAAACGCAGCCTCTAAATAACGCATTATCTGCCGCGAAACCCGTTCATTTCACCAATATTTTGTTATGATACGCTAGTGCTATTCCCTGTTGAATCAGAAAAATATTCAGCCATGTTGCAAAAAACTAGCAGTAGCAAATTACAGGTAAACAAGCCGACCGCCACGGGTGCATGCAGCGCTCAGAGATGACATCATCCGGGTCAGAGGTTAGTAGGTCAGACCCTGGATGATGATAACAACAGGTAACTCCAGACTCAATGGGGAATAGCACTAGCGTATCATAACAAAATATTGGTGAAATGAACGAGTTTCACGGCAGATAATGCGTTATTTAGAGGCTGCGTTTCGGTGCCCCAATCACTTCCACTATATGGATATACGCGGCCCTCCGCTGGATCTAAATATCGTATATGGATGAGTAAACAATCGCATTTTATGCCAGAAATAAGGTCCAGGTTGCAAGAAACGGTAATTCCCCTTTAATATGGATATACCAAAATTGACAGAAAACCCGGAGACCCAGATTGAATTATTCTAAACACAACCAGCCCGGACTACTTACACTGTAACAGACACTCTAACCGATGCATAGTCACGCTCAGCGCATGCAGATGACATGTAACGCAACGTTTTCTGAGCGTGACAAAGGTGCTGAGTTTTCATAAGCGTGCTCCAGCACAATTGATTTGTCTGCTGGCCCCGTACCTGGGGGACCAGGCAAAAAGGATTTCTAATCACATTCTCGCAAGCTGGCAACACCTCATGCAAATAAGGGAGATGTTCCTCCAAAGCGCCAAAGTCATGAAAATCACTCATGTTGTTACCATGTGGCACCGCTAATGAAGACTATGGTGCATCAGAGTATCTTATCTTATGTAGTACATGTGGAACCAGCGACAAATTGCGCACTCCCTCCATTAGAATGGTCTGTTGCTGCATGTGTTTGAATAATAAATGCGATATGTGCAGGGCTTCTTAATTTAAGGTTGAATTTAACATAATGAGGATTCCCAAAAGGAAAAATAATTATATTTTCTTCAATATTTAAACCACTGCATGCATGTGTTGCACACCAGTGAGACCCTATGGCTTTTATTTTTTCACACTAATATACATGTAGCTTCTAAATGAGCCTATCCCAAGGAGACCAATTATCAAATATGCATTAATGTGGAGCTCTTAGCTTAACAGACTCAGGTAAAATACTACTGTTGTGTAACACACAAGCAGTTGTGTCTTTTTTTTAAATTTTTTTGTTGTTGAAGCAATTAAAGCTGACGACGCAAACATAATAAATGAGCGAGTCGATGCTTCAAGTGTGACATTATCTGTATTGTTTTAGATTAATAGCGTCGACAAACACTCCTCATTTAATTTACCATATCACTTCCCTCCCACTTCGCAGTGTGACTTAATAGAAGGCAAAGAAATGAGGGTGTCTCTAAGTGTGAAATTAGTGCCGAGGCATCTCCTGTCTCTGCTCACATGAGGAATGATGGTATCAGTGATCATGATGGATGTACGTTATTCTGATGATCCAGCATGTGTATGATGAGATTGATATGGTAATCTGCGGCTGGAATGAGCTCTTATTTTGCGTTCCCCTTCGATGCGCAGGGATTTCGGCGAGTTTGAATTCCAGCGTCTTTCTTAAAGTATGAAGAAATAACTCGCCGTCTCTTACATAAGCTGACATTGCAGCACTAAAAGCTGGGTAAAGAAAAAAACAAAACAACGGGCTATGCAAGTGTTTGCAATCCTGATTATACCATATCCTAAACCAGAGCGTGTTGCAGAAGGATCGATGAGGCAGAATAAAACAAAGTGTTCTAAGAATGCTGATCTTTGTGCTATTTTGATTCTCATATGAGCTGTGAACTAGTTTTAACAACTTTTCTCCCAACTAACGCTTAAAATCAGCATAAAATTGGAACAACGTGTAATACCTCTAGAATATATCGTATAGGCCTTTAAATCAAGAAAGTTTTTTTTTTTCTTTCTTTTTTTACGGAAGTATCCATGTCGAACTTATTTCCAACAAAATTTCTTGGATCCCAGCATATCCTCTGAGACTGGTTATCTTCCTTTTCCACTGAAATAAGACCTGCATGCACCATATCTGTCTCGCAAAGGTATTATTCAAAATACTGCTATTTACCTTGTTCGTGTTGCAGCACACAGCCCTCAGAACTCCTTGTCCTCCTGGGTATTACCAGACTCTTATCACATCCTTTAGTATCATTTCCTCTTTTCATTCCCATACAGGTGTTCTGTATCTGCAGCTATGAGGATTTTAAGACACATCAGCTCTGCCAAGCCCTTGGATATGAGGGACTATTGAGCCCCTCAAGCAATTTGCCCATCTGCCATCAGTTTGTAGCTGACAGTTAGTCACTAGTGGACCCTCCAGACTCTGTTGTTTAGGAAGCATTCTTATATAGTCCCTACACTGAAATTTTCCCAAGTGAAACAAGCAGAACATATCGCATTCTGTCGACTAGCGCCACAGCTGCTCCATCTGGGTTCACTTGGGGCTCGCTAACAGGTGGTGAATTTGGTGGTGGGAACCAATGTTTGTGGTCCTTTGCTCATATACCAACAGACTGAGGAAAGGACCAGTGGAAATGGCAGATACAAACACGTCATATTAAAGTCAATATAAGTTCACTTTTGTACTCGCCTACTTCATGTGGCCAAAGGCTCTTTCGCAAATCATTGCTACAACTTGCCAAATTTCTTAAAAATGGCACCAAATCATTGCTAGTTTTGCCAATTCACGCCATACCCGACCACGTTTAAAGGGGAATTACCATTTTTTACAACCTGGACCATATTTCTGTAATAAAATATGATTGTTTACTCACTCATATAACTTTGGTGTCATTTGGAGTTGTTCGGATTGTTAGATCACCATATATCCATATAGTGGGAGTGACTGGGGCACCGAAACGCAGCCTCTAAGTAATGCATTATCTGTTGCAAAACTCAGGTTTCACTAGCACTAGCGTATCTTAACAAAATATTGGTGAAATAAATGAGTTTTGCGGCAGATAATGCATTATTTAGAGGCTGCGTTTCGGTGCCCCAGTCACTTCCACTATATGGATATATGCAAACGACTGCAAATGACACCAAAGTTATATGGGTGAGTAAACGATCGTATTTTATGCCAGAAATAAGATCCAGATTGGATGCAGCGTCCATTCCTTGCTCAGGTGTGGTCCAGTCAACCAGGGCACAATATGCAATTGGTGGGACTGCTAGGCCCTGCCTAATCAGAGACCTTGGACACCAATAAGCCACAAGAGAAATGGAACCACGAACTCTGTGTACGAGCATGCTTACGTTATTGCAATTCTCTTTGTGTTGAAGCAGGGAGTGTCAGAGTGCCCGTGCGAGCCAAGGTACCATGCTTAACTAGCTTGTCTCTCCTCCCCCATTGTTCCTTTTACAACCCTTTTACTTGTTACTAAAAACTGAGGCCAGTTCAGTATTTTTGTATATGAATTCTAAAGTGACCAAGAGTCTAAAGACATACTCAATGACTTGAGCTAAAAGCTAACTTTAGCATGCTAACATGCTTACAGTGGCAGTGATGATGTGGTGAAGGCTGCTAGTTTGCTAGTATTAGAATGCTAAGACGTTACAGTTTGAAAAACGCTCCCAAACAACTCCCCAACAACAATTTAGCAGAGGAAGCAAAATTATTTCAAGCATTGATAAAGGTTGTGAAATGAATCAATTAAGCAAATGTTTTAAATTTAGATTAAGTATTATATCTAAGTATATCTGTCTTTGCGTATGTGAATAAATGGTGTCATATTATTATAGTGCTGCCGTATACTCTGCATGTACGACAAATTTTCATTCTATAAAGGCCACTAATTTATTCTTCCTTTCCAGACATTTTTGCTGTCTTTATTTTTTGGGGGGGTATCATTGCCTTGAGCCACTTTCAGATCATCGGAGGGGGCTGATTCATTCTCAAGTCATCCCCGGCTTCTCGCAACGGGCTGCCCGCCCAGACCCTCCGGGAGGACGCTATCTGTCGTGAATAAAGTTGTCATAATATTGTAATGTTTCTTCCCTTTGTAGTGACTCTGCCATCTGACGAGATGTTCCATTTATGTCCCATTAAAGCTTTGCTTTGTCGTTTCACATTCCTTCAGCTCCGTTGAAGACATCTTCTGTTTACCGTCTCACGCTGCACATGTTCGTTCGCCACAGCGCCTTTTCTTCCACATAATTCTCATTCATTGTTTATATTGGCCCACTTGCAAGCGCCATATGGTGGTGGAATAACTGGGAATAATCCTGTTTTCTGCATCGAGTCAGGGGAGATCAATCACTGCAAAAACATTTCAGTTCATTTCAGAACACTTATTTCAATAGTTTCGCATGCTTCCTGATCCTCAGAGTTACTTTCCTCTCGCTCCCTGGCCTTCTTCTGTTGTGTTTCTATCGCCGGAACGACAGTGCAGCAGATTACCAAACACAGATTGCATTGATTGCTGGGACTAATTGAAAGGAAAGCATCCCCGGTGCGAGGCGCATCTGCTTGCCTGTGCAGAAATTGGCATCTGTGCCCTACCTCACCTCATCAGGCAAAACAGCCAAGAAGCATCTCTGCCGACGACCACTTAACTCAGCGCTCAATCACACTTTGGGAAGACTCCTTTCTGATGAAGCGACAGAGCAGACAGAGGATGTCGGGGAAAAAAAAAAAAACACCCACCCCTCCCGCTTTTGACGAAGGAGACCACGGGGGAAATCATCCACGAAGACGGATGGAAATTCAGCAGAGCAATTGATGCACTCCTCCGTTTGGCTGGGACAAGATCTGAGGGACTATGAAACACTTGTCGAGGAGGAAGCGGAAAGAGAACGAGGCCTCTCCTTGTCTTGCTGCCGCTGCCTCTACCACTTTGCACAATTGCTCACTGTGCTGAATTCTGTGGATTGGCAATGATTGAGGAGCGGCGTTTAGCATATTGGGCATTTTGTAGACTTTCATTAAGGGGCACTCGATTTCCGAGACAATGGCACGTTTGATTGAACATCAGGCCTGGAAATTGTCTCTGTGTTTGCAAATATCAAACACCAAAAAAAAAAAAAAAAAAGGAGTCACTTCCTGAATTTATAACACTAGCAAATGAAAATCTTCTTTTTTTGGTCTGATTGAGCAATTTTCCACAGCACTGTTGAATCCTCCATGTCTAATGAGGTTAAGGATTTTCCGCCTGTCCCCTATTCTCCAACAGGCACAGCTGGAAAATGTTATAAGAGCCAGCGATCAGATAATCTGTGGCTTGGCATGTTTTGAGCCATCTACAGTTTAAAGAAAGCCAATGGTGCGTGCAGTTTCTCAGCTTTACAATAGCATTAAGTTAGTATTGCCACTACTGAAGTTAAGCCCTTGCTGGGATCACTGTGGCTTAATTTCCACGCTCGGCTCCGTCATAAGGAAGGAACAATTGGGCACGGGATTTTTGCAATGTCATGATTTTTAATGCTTAAGATAATAGCGCTTCCTGCTTCTCCCGCCGTTTAAAGACGTCTTCTTCCAGTATTGCCACAGCTAGGGACAGTCGAGCTTTGCGGCTCATGAATTTGCATATGCATGAAAATCATCGCTTGGAACTGAATTACAGGCTTTCAAAAACGTGCATTACTGGGGAATCTGACAGCACCTTATCCGGCGCCTTTTAGGTGTGTTAGTCATAGGTCTTTTTTTTTTTTTTTATGACTTCCGACAGACGGTTTCGGTGCCGAGATGCAAGTAGATGGAAGGGGAGTTAAAGCCGACTTTGACACGTTGGCTTACACAATCTCGCCACAATCCGAAAAAAAGAAGAAGAAAAAAAAAAATGTCGCTATGAGAATTGTCAGCATGTCGTCAACGTCAGTGCCGAGGAAGGATAGTGTGTGTGTGTGGAATCCTGAGTAGGGTTGAAGTGTCAGTCCATCTTTTTTGTACTAACAAGCCTTAAGAGCAGTGAACTCCGATAGCAAGAGGGTGAAGGCATATTATTATGTTAGAAACCAAAATGAATTTTATATTAGATTTCCAAAAAGATTGAAGAGAGACCAAGGGGATTTCTAGAAATTAGGAAACATTAGTGCAGGATGTAACTTTCTCTCAAGTCTTTTATTCCACTGTGCCTGTGCACTTCAATATACTGCATTTGCCAATCTGTTGATGTAACTGCAACAAACCCAGATAAAAAAAAGCAATTGATTCAAATATATTTTGAGAAGTTTTCCTAAACACATGACACGAACTTTTGACAGTCCCTAGCTTCACCTCACCGGTTTCCTTCTACTCTCGACACTCTAGACACGGCGCCAGGGTTCAGTACTGTCTCCTGGTATGAAAAGGACTTTATTTTTTTTTTGGAATGCAATATATTTCAGGCTTCATCCTGGAGTGTGTGAAATCTGGTGAGAACTATTGAAAAGTCGGTCTCCAACATTTCATCTCGTAATTTCTTTTGGCAAATCGGCATTACAGAGAGTTGTTTGGCTTTGGCTAATAGCAGTTTGTTCACACTTCACAGGCAACAGCTTTTTTTTCTTTATCAACAATAACCCATTTGGCTAAGATCTGAAGTTATAAGAGGTAGCTTTTTGTATTTTTTAATGCACATCTGTTCTTGTTGAAACTTCGTTAGCTTAAAGATCCACCTGTGCTTCCAAGCCCATGCTACATGTTCTTCGCAGCAGTCAGAATTCTTCACCAATAGCTAAAAGCTTCTTAGCCTTAGCAATACAGCTAGCTAGCAAGGACAACATTCTCAGCAAGCAAACGTCCTGACATGGTTTGTCTTTTGTGTCCCTGTTGTGCCTGTGGCATGGTTGACAAACCTACGCACTTGCCAACGGCGGTGCAATCCATTTACACTTGTGCGATCGCTCTGTAAAAACCCCACCCAAACACTAGTTGGCGCTGTGTCTTTTTTGCCAGTCAGGTTAATCTTAGTTTCTACTTTCTGCTTCACTTTCAACAATGGGTGACTGAAATTTTGCCAAAGACGAGTCATACAAATGTTTGGATCTCTGAACCTCTTCAGTTAACCTTTCCACCATGTGTTCCATCTTTGTTTCTCCATTCCCGCAATTTTCGAATTGATTGTTTTGGATCAATAGACGGAAATAGTAAAGCGGAAACACACTACTATCAAACGGACCAATCACAATTCTTGCTGTATTTCTGGGGAGGTGCACATCAGGCTACGGCGTTAGGGTCTGCATGGGGTCTGGCCTGATGCCCTAGCTATGGCATCAAATTGGCACAGAAGCATAAATTGTGCATTATACGTTTACTATTATTTCTTTTTTTGACAAACCGTGTTCTGTCTTTGTGGAGTAACAGTAAATTATTTGCAGTCCGTGGTCCAGCGGTCAGGGCCCTTATTAGAACAGGTATTTTGACTGCATTTGAGTTCAAGAAGACAAGGAGTGCTGTTTGTGGCATTACTGAAAAACAAACTGGATGTCGTTCCATGCTGTTGAAAGCATATTATGTGTTTGTATTCATACCATTTATATCCCTATTGCGCTGGAGTGAAGTGCCAACACAAAGCAGTTTGAGGCAAATTGGGGTTTGACCTTTACTGACCACCTTTTTTGTGGGTATCCCAGCAAAGAACAGCAAGCGGCAGCAACTTACGGAAGGCTCAGCGAGATTTAATGATACCGGGGGAAAGGTGACAATTGGCGAGAAGGTGTCTCCAGCTCGGACAGCTATGGACCCCTTGAGACGGTCCAGATGAGTCAATCTTTCATTTCTACAGCCATGGGAAAGGAGAGGATAATTGCTCTGTTCTCATGGCTGCTTCAAATTGCTTTGAGAGATGGAGGACAGTCATAAAGCCAGGAGTAACTAACCACCTTGACTCTGACAAAAGCCTGGAGAGAGCCTCGGAACATGCTGTTTTTTCCTGTTGTTTATGTTGTACCAAGCCCTCGCTGACCTCATTATGGTTCGATCTGCAGTACGTGAAGTATATTTGCAGAATTGATGTATTTTATGCACTTGGACTATGCATTTATCATATTTAAAGAAGACCTTTTATACTGTGCATGTTACAGCATCTACACAAATAAATGCTTCTCAAACTTCACATTAATGATTGTATGTATTTTGATAATCGTGCAGGGTATTGTGTTTGGCGTTTCAACCAAAAAAAACCAAAAAACATATCATCCCAGTTGAGGTCTTTTTTATCACCCTTGTACATAATGTAATTTTTGGCATCACAAACCTAATATTGCTTTCTTTGACCTGAGGAATACATGAGTCATAACACGGGACATAAAAATGCTCTTTGCAGCCATGAAAAGAGAGGCCGTAGTGAAAAGAAATCCCCAAAAATATGCACTATAGTACACCAGCTGTGCAGATCTTAACAGATTTTCCATAATCTGTGAATGTGGGCATGTAGGAAAATGGGAACCAGGATCAAACGATATCATGTCATCTGCATATTATGATTAGCAGGAATATGCAACTACATCTGCTCTGCAGCATGCTTAACAAACTGGCTAAAATAACCAAATACAAGCAGCAAATGTTTCCGTGCATTCGTTATCACTGCCGTGCCAGGGTGAAATCAGTTTTTTAGGATCCGAGCTCACAAGGAGCAGTGTTGCCTATCCTTCTGCTGCAGTCGCTAACATACCCCTAAGCAAAGGAAGCTTGTAGCTCTTGCTCAGTGGAAGACAATCTGTGTACCGTGCCTGTCGTAGTGTAAAGAAGGGTGGTGCACAAGGAGAGCACACAAGCTCAGCAAAAAGTAAAGGTCAGGAAAGGGAGTCTCATTAGTATATTTGCAACACTGTCACGCTTTCTAAATAGGAAATGCAAAGAACCAGAGAGCATGACGGATGGGGTTGAAACACACCGGATGACGCTAAAGGGGACATGACATTAGTAGAACAATGACAGGATTGTACCTAATTATGGAACTGGAAAGCAGTTTGTGCCACCTCGACGCTGGACTGTGACAGAAATAAAATATACATGAGCAGCCTTTCATCTATTTTTAGCTTGAGACTGTGTAATAATAACCTCACCTTGTGCTGAGCTGTTGAAATTCACGATATGTTATGAAAAGAAACCTGCATTTAATTATTGCTAACTGACATAAATAATGCATCGATGCATGCGGTTCAGCAGACTGTAAAAGACTTTATATTAGATGATGACTGCTGCTTCTGTAGAAGATGGTGCCCAAATGAATTTGCCTGCTCATGAGGTGTACAACACAGCTCTGCAAATGCTCCCAAATCAATTCCTTAAATGTTGAACACCACACCGATACGCCTCAATCAAAAGTGCGGTGGTTGACGGAAACAACTTACAAACAAGGCCTTAATAAAGCAAGTTTTTCCGATAATTGTACATGTCATTTTAAATGGACGCATTTGTGCCGTTTGAGTCATTCGTTCTGATCCACTTTGCTTTGCCTTCCTTTAATCCTGCTCAGCTGTTTGTTTATACAGTTCGACTGCAACTGTTTCACAATAAAAGCCCTGTGACGTGTTTCTGCCCATTGATATGCTAGAGGCCTTTTTTGTTTAAAAACAGAAGAGTGGTTTTGAAGTCCAGTGAGCCGCTGGTGGTCGCCATCTTGGCAGTACCTGATTACGCCGAACGCCTTGCTAATTCCAGCAATAAATTATTCAAATAAAGGTTAAAGACATGCTACATGAGGGTGACCTCCAGAGAGACATGCATGATGAAATTAGCTAGACGGAAGAAAATCTTTCTTTGTACCAGGCTGTAAACATTTTTTTTTTTTGTTACTTTTTAAAAATTTGGACATCTATAGGAATATTTTGGAGCCAGCCTCTAGTGGCCATTCTTGGAACTGCACTTTTTGGCACTTCTGCGTTGGTCAGTTATTCTAGAAATAAATGCTTCCTCTAATACACTTACAACTGCCTCAAACAAAAGCCAGTTTCCTTCCTTCGAGGGAAATAAAAGCCACAGTCACTATTCGAGGATGGAAGGTTATACGTCTGCGCCAAAAAGCCTATTCCTTAAAAACAAACACGATTGAAAAACACATCAGTGAGTGCTGTAAAGCTAATCCCACACAGGGCTCTGCTGCTGAAAACACTCACCTGTTTTACTACTGTACTGACCATACAGTATATACAATGTGTGCACTTGTTTTTAAAAATTAACCATTCCGGTGTATTTGACAGACCCTCGGAAGATGGACTAGCGCAATGTTGTTTTCATGTTGACAAAAGTAAAAAAGAGAGAAAAACAAGGTTCATCCGTATTTTTGAGTGAAATCTGGTGGTTGAAAAATCTCATCCAGCTTCGACTTTAACATGCTGAATTTATAATATCGAACAAAATTCCCTATTAATGGTCATCATCTATACTTCATGTTAGAGCCGCTCCTTCTTCGTTCTCTGTAAATATTCTAGTAACCCAGCACCAAACTTTTTTGGCAAGCTAATTCTCTCGTCCATCAAAAATGCATTTCATCTTGAAAATGAAGCCCACGAGAGCTCCTCCGACGGTGTCTGGGTGCCTGTACAAAAGAGGGCTTTCTTAAGCCCCGGGTTGAGAAGACAAACACACGTCTTCATGTGAAATTTATTCTGTTGACTGGGGCACTTCACTCGGTACACACTACAAAATGGATTCTCCTTGTTGTTGTTGCACGGTTCACAGTCACGCTTTGAGTAATCAGCATTTTTAAAATCTCTGCTTGCACGCCTCTGAAAGAAATTCCACTTTAGAGTCATGTGCAGCACAGGTTTTACGGCTGCAAGTATCTTGAATAGTACCATTTGAAGTATCGCTTGAGTAGCTACATTCATCTATGGCACGTATATAGTAGCAAAATCATTAATAGCATACACAGTCATCAACA